>NW_016239516.1:0-1071 GCF_001687245.7 Rhagoletis zephyria | reverse complement strand
TGTTGGTGACCTGCTCGATGGTGTCAGTGTCGATCAGTCGTATCTGATGGGAGTTAATCATTAGGCAGTTCCACTTGCTGAGATGAGTGGTCATCGGGTAGTCGGGGAATGTCTCGTCAGAAATGTCCATCAACTCCTGCATGATCGACTCAGAGGCAAGGGAGAAAGAGTCGATTGTGTACTTAAGATTGCTGAGAATAACTCCCTTGATAACATTTCGATTGGTGATGACCAGCGTCTTCACTCTGCGGTTGGCCGCTCTCACCAGAACGGCACAGCGAGGGCTCATCTTGCTCGCCACCAGCTGCTCATTCGGTGTCAACATTTTAAAGACAGTGATCAAGTCCAAATCTGTAGGGGGGCGTCGAGGAGGCATCGTCTTTGGATGATGACCTGAGACTGAGAGAGATCTGAAGAAGATCAACAGAATCTGTTGTTGAGGCAATGTGCAGCCAATGTGGAAGTGATGTGTGTGCTCGAGCACGTGCTCTTTTCCTAGCTCACGTGTTCAGAAGAGCGCAACTGCAGCAGTGCTGACTCATCACTGCCCTCTCACTTTCTAGAGGATCTGTACTGATGATAACCGAGTGCGGGGTGATAAGCACAACAAGTGGAAGCATTTTTATGCCAGTTAACGAAGATTCTATCAAGTACAGAAGACGGAAATGAGTTGGTAGCAGTCGAGGAGCAGTTGCGCCACTGGAGGAGCTCTTTGGTGAGCTCAGCGATCGACTGCAGTCAATTGGTGGATACTGAACGAGCTGCTGTACTGTATCTAATTGATTTAGCAGTTTTTTATAGCAACATTCCAAGAAACAGCTTCCTTCAGCAGCAGTGTAACAAACAAAACATCAGTCTGATCTTTCAAGACACCAGCTTGTTGAAGAATAAACTGTTGTATTTAAAAATAAAGATAAGATACAAAGCTGACAAAGAATATTTTGCTTCCTGACAGGTAATTTTTCNACATCAGTCTGATCTTTCAAGACACCAGCTTGTTGAAGAATAAACTGTTGTATTTAAAAATAAAGATAAGATACAAAGCTGACAAAGAAAATTTTGCTTCCTGAC
>NW_016239515.1:0-1071 GCF_001687245.7 Rhagoletis zephyria | reverse complement strand
AAAAAAATCCATTAATCAGTAGCCAGGTAAGGGGTTTTAAAAAAGCAAAAAAATAAAAGAAAAAGTAGCTTTATATATAGATTTTACACAAACCGTCAATGCAGCTTTTTTAATTGCTTGTCCGCTGACTTGTACATTACTTTCACTGATTTATGTAGCATCCTCACTCTGTTTAGCTGCCTATCCCCAATTTAGGCAAATCAAGTCAATTACTCTTTTCTTAGCCATTGTGTCTAGGGTGGTGAGTAACAGGGGTGCAACAGTGCAATAGTGAAGTAGTCGTTGACTTTATAAGTAGTCTCCCAAGACTTTGACTTGATCACCCTCAATTTTCACTTCTTCAGTCAAAGTAAATCACTGGACTACCACCACCAACTCTAACAGCAACAATAGCAGCATCGATGACATCAACCGACTTCAATGTCAGCGCCACCCCCATCAATTCTGCTAAATAAAGCCAAACATTGTGGCTGACATTGAAGGAAGAAAAGAACAGTGGCAACATTGAGTTACGCGAGCAGACTTTCTGTCTCAGTGTGAAGTACCAGGTGGATCGTTTTCAAATTGACAGCATCAATTTTGAAGGAGGAAGAATGAACAAGCAGACAGACAAACATATTGTGGCGTACTAATCAGCCATACACACACACAGCTAGAAACTTGAAGTGCTCTTCGGCACCCACGCGAATCGGCGCAAAAGCTCAAAGAAATGAAAAGCTCGTCGCTCGTTTGTGTCTGTGCCGCTTGATGAACACAAAGCATTAAAGTGTGGATGATGATGCACTTCAAAGATGTGCGCTCAAGTGCACTGTAACAAACAAACGTCTGCTCACATGAACCAGCATCTGAAGAGCAAACAGTGTTATTTGTTTGTCGGTTTTGAAAATCAAACAAATCTAAGTAGCGGTAATTTGCAATGACATTGTGTCTAAAATTGTTTTGCCTGTTTAAAATCTCATTTTTGCTTTTTTGATAAAAATTAAACAGTTTTTGTGTTAACAGTTTTTGACAAAAAAAGCTATTTAAAAATTTTGATTTGCATGCATCTACACTTGTCTACTGCACACACAC
>NW_016239514.1:0-1071 GCF_001687245.7 Rhagoletis zephyria | reverse complement strand
AAGTTATAATACCCTTGTGCACAAGTGCGCTCGGGTATAAAAACAGAGATAAATATAAAGAAAAAGATGAGGATACCGATAAAAGTAAAAATGAAGATAGAGGAAGAAAGAATAAAATAAAGGTGACTATAGAGAAAAGGATATAGATAGAAACACAGAGACTCAATCTGGGAACTATTTTGGGATTTTAGACATTTTCGGGAATCTCGGGACTTATCGATATTTTTATCGATTTTGATATCGAAATATTTATCGATATTGTTATCGATTGTGCTATCGATATCTTCGGAGCTCATCGATATAATAATCTGTATATTTTTATCGATTTTGTTATCGATATTTTTAACGATTTTTCGATATTTTTATCGACATTGTTATTGACCTTGTTGACGGTTTTGTTACATATCAGAGTTTAAATTAGAAAATCGCGCTCACCGGAAGCTCCTGGCATCAAGCCCTTATCTATTCATACTAAAATATCGATATGTACTTAGACTTAAGAAAAAGAGATAACTAGGGATAAAAGGGAGAACCGTTTTAAAATAAGACGGTAACCTCACATACGAGGTTTTAGATACGCGGTTTTGTACTTTAAACGACGATATAGTCTCCATATACATACATACTATATATATATTTTTTTTATTCAACCATTATAAGTATGTACAAAAATATTCCACCCCTTTATAGCAAAGCAAGACTTGTCTCTAGCCAAAACTGGAAAGATTCACTCCATGCCATTTCGACAACTGCAGCGGATTGTTTCTCATTTTTTTAATTAAGCGCGTAAAAGACATTTGCGTTTGTTTATACAGTGATAAGAATTTTGTTTTTTTATTACTATACGAGATAATTACGATTGCCTGGACTGGTTTGTGTTCGAGGTCTATGTGGTATTAAAAAGTCATACGTTGNATAGGTATTTTTTTCGCATTTGAACTGATATCTGTTCCTTAGCTAATGTGGTGCTCATAAATGTTTATAGGCCTGCATATGTACGTGCCTACATATTCGCACAAACGCGTACATTCATAAGTATTGTACAATATCTTTATATCTTTATGTCCGCTG
>NW_016239513.1:0-1071 GCF_001687245.7 Rhagoletis zephyria | reverse complement strand
AAAACCGAATGTTTTCCTCTAATATAATCAGAGTTGTGAGTATTAAAATTGAATCTGGAAAGAAACTAAAAAAAATATTCTTTTTCTTTCTCTGGAGCACTTATATATTTATCGATGTGTACATGGTATTTATGCTAGAAAGCGATTGCGCTACACTTGTACAATGTGTTCATAAATTGGTAAGTATGCAAATAAATTTTAAATTAATATTTATTAAGGTGAAATTTTTCAGAGGTCAAGATTTTAAGCAATTACACAGGTCACGAAAAAAAAATCGATGAAGGGTTATTTTCACCAAACCAGGTATTTTATGTATTTTTGGATTCGGTGAACACGAGCCCTCTTGTCCATCTCGTCAGACAAAATGTTTCAAATATTGCTGAATTTACTTTATTCTTGTTATCGAGCGGTTTTTGGATCCGCTGATTACGAATATTAAGCTAGATTTTCAAAATGCAATATGGGGGATCCAATATGGCGGTCAAAATTAAAAAAAAATAAAATTGAATTGAAGATTTAGGACCTTTAACCGCCATGTTGGATCTGCCAATTTCAATTTCCAAAATCTTACTTCATAGTCGTAACCCAGCGAACTCCAGAGTCCGTCAATATTTATGAAAAAATTGTGGTCACATAAAGCTCCCCATGTTTTTTGAGGTAAGAAAAAAGTTCAGACGTGATGGATCAAACGAACATCGGATTCGTGTTCAGCGACCCTAAAATAACTAGAACACCTACTTCAGTCACAAGAACAATTCGTATTTTGTTTTGTAGTCCGTTGTTTATTTGGTATTTATTTGGTTTTTTATTGCTCTTTTTTGATATTACGAGTTTGAAAACTAAGTTTCCATTTTTTTATTTATCTTTAAAGGTTTAAAGAATACGATGAAACCGGTTAAATGATTCTGCACCAGCTTTTTGCTTTTCAAATGTCGAAAATCAAAAGTTCTAGAAATATGGCCTGAAAAATTGTTCATTATTTGCCTGGGACGTTTAATGGATAGGCAAGCGCTCTGAAATGTTTTATAACCCAGAAAAATAAAAAGTTCTTTTTATATTAACTATTTTTAT
>NW_016239512.1:0-1071 GCF_001687245.7 Rhagoletis zephyria | reverse complement strand
CGTAGTTTTAGATTTATAATCAAAGTTTTGTCTATTTCAACAGGAGCAGTTAGTGGAGTTTGAGCGCAAGCTGCGCGGCGATGGCCGCACCTCGGTGCGCATGGTGCACGTCACCGACGAGAAACGCCGAGTGACCGTGTACGTGCCCGACTTCTACCAGAAGGAGTACCCGGAGCTGTACGAGCGGGAGGTGGTCAAACAGCAGGAGATCGCCGCGGCCGCCGCCTCTGCCACCATCACCCCCGCTCCGGTGGGCGCCACTGCCTTTTCTGCCTCCAGCACCTCAGCCAACTCCAGCACCAGCAACATTGGCCATTGATCAGGTGGTGGTGGTGATGAGGAGGAGGAGGAGGATTTCTTGTGATGTCTTTTGAGAGATTAGGACGGTGCATGTTTGGGTGTGTGTGTGTGCATGGCCCCGCTACCATTTATTACTGCTTAACTTTATTATTAAATGTTTTAATTCTTTTAAAACTGCTTTTTATTGGAGCGGCCACCTGTCACACTGACCGAGCAGCAACCTCATCAAGATCGATCACTGGACATTTTTTTTGTTAGATTATTTGTCAAAATTCATGTTTGTTGTTGCTTTCTGAAAATTGTTCACCCTCACCCACCCACGNAAACATAAACAGCCTGTCCGAGACAGAAGCAGACACATCTGACGCTAATGAGCGACATGATGAAAGATGCAAACATATTTCATCTTTTCCTAGCACCCAAACTTTGACGTTGGGCCTGTCAGCGCTTGTTGCCGCCTGAAAGTGGACACCTTTCAGAGGACAAATTCAGCATTCATCAGCTCCACTCGCTAACCTAGATATAATGTCTGCGCTCTCACTTTCTCCATCTCTGTCATTAGGCAACAGAGACAAAGACACATTTAAACACCGCCGTCTGCTTGGTTTCCGATTACCACTGGCCTCCACAGCACTTAAACCGACACTGCAAAAATATGAACACAAGTGAAACGACGACGATGATGATGAATTGATTAATTGCGCACCGACTTGAGAGGAGCAACGATGTGAAGATATGCACATGTTCACACTTGATCTCCCCTCTGCTGGC
>NW_016239511.1:0-1071 GCF_001687245.7 Rhagoletis zephyria | reverse complement strand
AAAAAAAAAAAGGTTTTGAAATAAATTTTTTTGTTTATAATTATCTAAGTCTTATTTTTACTTAATTAATTTTTTTTTTGATTAATTTAATTTTAGTTTATTAATTAATTTTTACTTACCTTAACTTTTGCATTATAATTTTTTTTATGTTATGTTAGGTAATTCTTTCACTTTGTTTTATATCGTTTTATTTTATTTCGGTATCTGTTCATATTTTATTCTTTTTTCATATCAAACACAAACATCATCGTAAATGTATTACATTCTTTCAATAAAAGCTATTTAATTTTGTTGCTTACTTTTAAGCTCCTCTTTCACAAACAAATCAATTGAGATTATACAAGAAAATTCCTGCAACACAGCGCAAACTTTTGCAATTCACCACTTCAATGTGATAAAACTTGACAACTCACTTCGNCCTTTCTTACGCTTCGCTGCGGTGACCATTTCATTGAAATATTTTTTTTTTGCTGCCTTTAAATCGTTTGCCTTTCACGCCTCGCCGCATTGGTAATTTCGTTTGCTGTGTTGTTATTCGTGTTTTTTTTCGTCCCTGGGTTGCTTGCCCTTCGAACTTATAAGTTTTGCTAGCCTACCTTTTGGGTTCCTTCCCTTTCTCCGCTCCGATATTTATGACATTATTTGCAGATTAACCCGGTATTTCCCAGAACTTTTTTTGTCTTATATTTTGCTGAAAAGATGTAGACTTATATATTTCGACCTCCTGAGCACGAATATGAAGTCCATTTTTCGGTAAATGCGAAAAACTAGCGTTACCATATGGTAACCCTGGGTCGCCTAGGGGACAAGTTTTTTCTTCAAGATAAAATGATTTTTTGACATGTTTTTTTTAATTCACAAGAATTGGCTGTTTTAAAACATGTTTATTAAGTAAGAAAAATATACATATATTTATGATAATACAAAAAGAACTGAAATAAATCACGGTTTGGTATGGTAATTGGCAAAACACTTTACACAAGGTCCTACGTTGCATTTTATACATGCTGTTCGCCCGTTAGCTTTGCATCGTTCACCGGCACAATGCCTACGATTGGATGGTACTACAAA
>NW_016239510.1:0-1071 GCF_001687245.7 Rhagoletis zephyria | reverse complement strand
TAAATAAAGCAGAAATTTCGCTAAAAATATCGGTAAAACTTCATTAATTGAGAATAATTTCAGGAAAAAAATTAATGATCGTGTTCTTGTTTTCGTTCGAACCGAAAATTTGAAATTTTTGGTTACAAAATACATAATTGGAAAATTTCACAATTTTCGATTCGTATGAAAACAAGAATACGCCCCTTTTTTACCGACTTCCAAGAAAGGTAAAGGTTATCAATTCGTCGGAATATTTTTTATATTTTTTTTTTATATGTTACCGCATAACTTTGGAACACGTTAACCGATTTGGATACTTCTTTCGGATAGGTAGTGTCTCACAGGTTGTCCCATATTAATTTGCTTTAGATCCGATCATTTGATCATGAAAAAATTAACGGTTCTCCTAAATTTTTTAATATGAAAATTGAAAAGCCGGTTGTGTTTTTTGCTTAAAAACGACTTGTTTAATTTTTTTTTGCAAAAATAACCGTGGTTTGAAGGAAACGACATAGATTTTCATGAAGCGCTTTAAACAGTGCTATAAAGATCCGCTCAGCGGATTTGGAGATATCGTGTACACCAGTGCGAAAAAAGTCGTTTCGAGAAAAACGCAATAAAAAAATGCTTAAGCGCTTAAAACAAAATAAATAAATGAAAATATTTGGTTTTGCCCCACACTTATCAACCTGCCCTCGTATACACATGAAGAATATGTATTAAGTTCTAGTGCTAATGCATTACAATACATACTATGCAATCTACATTTCGTAAATAACCTCTCTAATTTTTGACATTCTTTCTAATTTCACAGGCCGCAGTTCCTAGAGTATTCACACTACAAATGCTATCGCCTTCTGGATCGGTATTACTGCCGGGTGGTGTTATAACGCAAGAGATGCGTGTTGTCAGTTCGTCCAATGTGCGTATAAATCACAAAATAATTTATCACATTTCCACTAAGAGATCATTATTGACAATTTTTTTCTTAACTTTTTAGGCTACCCTTCGCATGAGGTTACGCATATCATATGTTGTCGATGGACAACCCGTAGCGGAGCAAACGGAAGTTACCGGATTTCCTGAGAT
>NW_016239509.1:0-1071 GCF_001687245.7 Rhagoletis zephyria | reverse complement strand
ACATCAGACGGTAAGGTAAGGGCACATTGCTCCCCTTTCTCTTTCTTCTCACTTTACAGCTGCCACCACCACCACTGCTGCAACCGGACAAACACTGAATAAGCGCTGCGCTCGTAAACTGATTCAAGTTCTCCTCTATCTCAACTTTCACTTTCTTTAAGACAGGCAAACAAGCAACAGCTCTGATTTTTAAAAAATAGAATCAACCAAAATCATGCCATCTCTTCTACTTTGGGACCCAGAAAGTGGCGGCGTCGGCAGCAAACTCAAACGCCGCTGCGCCCTCCTCCTGCCCCTCAAATCAGTAACCTCGGTCTTCTCATCTTCAATTACTTCAGCTCACCACCACCCTCCCCTTCACCACCTCCTTCTGATCGTCCTCTTTGCCTTGATCTGCTCACTCCTCGCCTTCTTCGCCACCTTCGCCATCGTGGACGTGGTCAACCGCCGGGCCATTGAAAGGGACTTCAGCGCCGAGGCCTTCTGCGCCGCCTACGGCGACTGCCTGGACTGCCAGGCGGAGATCGCCCCGAACTTTCGTCGTTATCAACAGAGCTACGTCGCCTTTTTCAACCGCGAGCTGGAGCGGGCGCAGCTGGACCAAGGCGCCAAGTGTCGCCGCTTCCTCGCCCTCCACTGCGCCGGCGTCCGTTATGGACTTCCTGAACTTTTCATTCCCAAAGTAGTGGCCCCAGGTGATCTGATCACCCCTGACGGCCTGAAGAGCATCGTCCGCCAGTTCTGCCGCTTCACCACCGTCACCCCCGGACCGGAAGTTAGTCCTCGTTCGAAAGAGGTTCGCAGCCTCTGCAAGCCGCAGGACCGCCTCTGCGACCGCTGCGTCCGCTACAACGTCGACTGTCTGAACATCAGTCCGTACTACGTGATGAACCCCGGTTCGTGGACGTGCAACACCCCGGAGGAGTGGGCGGCCATTGGCGTGTATCCGCGGACCAGTGTCGTCGAGGTGAAGTCGAACTGCTCGACGATGATGAGCGAGCAGTTTGACAATAGTGACAGTTGGAACTTCGACCTGCCCACCTCGGTGAAGATTGACTATGATGCCGTGCT
>NW_016239508.1:0-1071 GCF_001687245.7 Rhagoletis zephyria | reverse complement strand
GACCGTAAAAGTCCTCCCAGCCGCCGTGGTAGTCGTAGCTAGGTATTTGAACATTAGATTTGATTTTAATAATTTGGGTCAATTCCTTACGTCATGATGTTCATGAAGTCAAAAAGCTCATTGAGCTCTTTGATGTGATACGCCAGATCGATCTTGTCCTTGCCCGGAGACATGGCCGCCGTCAGCAGGTATCCGTGCGGCTCAAAAGCCGTCTTCAGTTCGCGGACCAGCTCCAGAAAGTTGGTGGCATCGACGGCAGGGTCGCCCAGACGACTGCCCGGGAACTCCCAGTCGAGGTCAAGACCGTCAAAGTCGTACTTGGCCAGGAAGGCGATCACAGAGTCGACGAAGTTCTTGCGGTAGGTGGGGTTCCGCGCCATGTCCGAGTACTTCTCACTGCCCTCGTACCAACCACCGAGAGAGATCATCGTTGTCAGCTCGGGGTTGACCTTCCTCAAGTTGTTGAAACGCTGGTAGCCCTCTAAAGATTTTTAGAATAAGTTTTGGATTTATAAAGAAATTTCAGTAACTCACTCTTGTCCCATGGGTTGGCGGAGTCGTCTTGGTACGGGTCAAAGACCTGAATGGTGTACTTGTACTCGTCAATCTTGGCGAAGCCGTAGTTGACGTGAGTGCACCGGTGCACGTCAATGTCCTCAATCTCGAAGGGGTCGATCTTGTGGTACACCGACCAGGTGCCCAGGTAGCAGACCACTCGCTTCGGGTTCTTCGTGTAGTTGTTCCGGTCTAGAAAAAAAAACAAAAAATTTAATCGCTGAAACACATTTAAAAATTTTGAACCAATTTACCTCGCTTCTGCACTGCACTCAGACTGCCCAGCAGACAGCCGAGGAGGACGATGCTCAGCAGCAGTCTCATCTCTCCGTTCTTTTCAATTTGGGTTGAAAAAAATCTAATACTTTTCAGATGTTTCAGAAGTGGGTGAAGCTTTTTTGGGGCAATTACAAAAGGCAAATAAATGGTACTCTCGCACACCACCTCTGCTGGCTCCTCTTTTTGGTGTTTCAGACTATTTATAAGGTGGTGATTGGGGTGATTGAAAATGAGAGA
>NW_016239507.1:0-1071 GCF_001687245.7 Rhagoletis zephyria | reverse complement strand
GCTCGCTAAAGTTCGTCGCCAGGTTCTCCGGACAGAAGTTGAAGGCCATGGAGTAGGAGGAAGAGGAGGACGATAATGAAACTGAGGCCTTCATCAGCTGACTGAGTGGCTGACAGACGCCCCCTCCTCCTCCCCCTCCTTTTTCCTTGCTCCAGTGGCACTTTGCCGAGGAGGTGAAGGAGGCCGTCTGGCACTGCTCAAAGGTGAGGTGGTGGGAGCAGTTGCCGGGGACGTAGCGCAGCAGGCTGGCGTGCATCACACCGCTGAAGCCGCCGAAGATGTACAGCGCCTCCTCGAAGACCACCGAGGAGTGGCCGTACCGGCCGAGCAGCTGCTGGTAGTGGTTGTGGTGATGGTGGTGATTGGGGTGACTGGGGTGATCACCACCACCACCACCTCCTTCTTCGACAGTGTCCTCCGAGTAGCCCAGAGCCGAGGGTGAGGGCAGCGGAAGGGACCGCCAGGTATCACAGCTGATGTCGTAGGCGAGAAAGGAGGAGGAGAAGCAGACGTCGCCGGAGTTGTCGTCAGTGGCGTTGTGCCCATTGCCGCCGTACACCAGCAGCATGCCGTTGAGAAGGGAGGCGGAGTGGAGGTACCGCGGGGAGCGGCTCGGCGAGAGGAGGCTCCTGGGAAAAAATGATCTTTTAGTTTTAGACTTAAAAAGAAGCTATTTCCTGCTTACCAGGACTCCTTCTTGGGGTCAAAGGCGTACAACAGGTCGACCAGCTGGTTGTCGCTAAAGTTGACCGAGTGGTAGCCGCCAAAGACGTAGATGAGGCGCGTCAGGTGGTCGTAGTTGGCGGTGTGGCCGAAGCCGCCCTTCACCGAGGCGCCGGTCGCCTTCACCAGCTTCCACTGCTTCGAGTCTGCAGGAAAGTTAAAATCAGTAAAAACACTCCCTAAAAAAGCTAATAAACTCCTGAGCGCACTTACCCAGGTAGTAGTACTGGACGTGGTGAAGGAAACCGTAGTTGGGATTGTAGCCGAAGATGACGATCATCACATTACTGACTAGCGTCGCGGTGTGCCCCACCGCCGCAATCGGACAGCAAAAGTCGGAGTTGCTCA
>NW_016239506.1:0-1071 GCF_001687245.7 Rhagoletis zephyria | reverse complement strand
GATACACCCTAATGCACACATATGTATATGTAAGTTATGTATGCGTATAAATATGTACATAAGTGCTTGTTTGATGCATTGAAGTGATCGACGAAGTGACGTTGAGTAGGTTGCCCTGCAGTGCTGCGAGCGCGCGCAGGATAATCCCCACGCTCAAGTGCCACCAGTTGTTGAAGTTATATATTTTTTTTTGTTTTTTTGCCTTCCTCGTATGCCATAAACAGCAGATCCTCTTCATGTTGCTCCTAAATAATTCTAAAATTGTACGCATATAATTATAGGGTTTTTTTATGTATGTATATATACCTGTGTGTGTTAAATAGACGAAGTGCAAACAGGTTTCCTACACAACTCACCAACACTTGATTGCTCACGATTTTTCCTCCACAACAAAAGTATAGATCAGCACGATCGACATACAATCAAGTGCAAATGTGCCATGAAAGTAAAGTATGTATGTACATGTATGCGATTGTGTATTTTCATTTCATTTTATTGCTTGCATTTNATTATTGCTGCCTCTACTGTCTCTTCTTTGTGCTACTCATTCGAGGTATTACTTGTATTTTTGTGGCAAATAATAACGTAGTAAATCCGCTATATGTATGTATGCATGTGTGGCTGTGTGTTTGCTTCCTTAGAACGGCTTTGTTCAATGGGGTTCGCAGTCTGAAAAGCCAAGTAAAAAAATGAATAAAAATAAAAAAAAAAATTTAAATAAAGAGAAAGAACAGCAATTGAATTTAGGGTCGCCATAATTGTGCACAATTATTTTTGTTGTGACTGTCTCTATGTACATTTGCCATACACCATGCACTTCGTTCACCCGCACCTGTCTTAGAGATACTCCGGCATATGTACTTCCATGCACGTGTGTGAAGGCGTGTGAAAATTTCTAAATTCAATTGAAAATCCATGCGCAACGGCAACCGGCATCGCATGATGATCATCGGCAGCAACTCATTTAAATGCAATTTGTTAATCCCTTTGCTTCCTTTGGTACCTTTGCTTTTGTTTGCTTCTCAGTTTTAGCAAATCATTCTCCATATGGACAAGCGAAGAGTTCGAACT
>NW_016239505.1:0-1071 GCF_001687245.7 Rhagoletis zephyria | reverse complement strand
TCAAACCGCAGCTGTCAATAATTATCTAACCTTGTATTGTTGAATCATGCACTGCCAAGTATGCATAACAGAGCCGGTTTTGAACGTCTGGTTATCACTACCACTACACATCGACGATTTCGATATCATGAATGTAACATGTGATCGATAAAGCAGTCGTTGCACTTAACTTTACCAACGCATAGCACGTAACATGTAGAATTCTGTTGGGTTTCGATTTTTACGTAAAAATGGTATAGCAGTGCAAGTATGCATAACTGGGCTATAAGGGCCCAACAACAACAACCACATGTATTTTGTATTGCGGGTGTTATGATTGCAGAGTCAAGGCTCTGTTATGCATACTTGGCATTGCATGCACTGCTATACCATTTTTACGTAGAAATCAAAAACCAACAGACTTCTACGTATGTANTTCGATAACCGATTACACGCGCGGCTCATTTAACAGATTTCTTATGTGACAGCTCTCAAGCCATGCCAAGTATGCATAACGGAGCCTTCAATAGGTCTCCACGAATGTCAACCAACACCTATATTTCGGCATTTAGGGCCGGTTGTTCAATGTCTGGTTATCACTACTAGCCGGTTAAAAATCGTTATCGACGTTTTCGACATCATGCATAAAACATGTGATCGATAGAGCAGTCGTTATACTTAACCGGAGCTTCTATCTCCGATTAGTGCTAATCAGACATTGACCAGCCGGCCCTTAAGGGAATTTCGTCTCTTTAGCCATTTCTGAATTTCTGTAATCCAACAATGATCACCCATATTGTCCTGTTGTCGTCAACGAATGAATACCAGAAATTTCTTAAAATTTTAGAAGTAAAAATTTCATTTAACGAAAAATTACATACATCAACAATCTTTGCGATTGTAAAAATTTTCTATGCATTTGTCAAAAATTTCACTAGCCTCTTGCGCTACTGAAATTTTATTCATCTCATAGTTGTTAAAAATTTACTCGCCGCGAACTTTGTTACCGATTCACACACGCTCTAAAAATTTAAAAATGTTCTTAAAGCGAAGCGCACATTAGCGCGATTCCATCGTTGTGAATACGTTGCG
>NW_016239504.1:0-1071 GCF_001687245.7 Rhagoletis zephyria | reverse complement strand
CCATGATTCCGACCGATACACAATTTCAATTTAAAAGATTGCAATTCACAATTCGATTGGCATTCGCAATCGCAATCAATAATTCCCAAGGTCAACCTTTGGAAAAGTTTAGATTTAGATGCGGATTGCTTCTCAGATGTTGCATGTTCCCGTGTCGGCAAACCAGATATCCTTGATATCTATGCAGAGAATGGCACAACNATACATACATACGTACTAGAGATGTTTCGAATGTCATATTTTTCACATTCGCGAATAATAATAATAGATTGGCGCTTACACATATGTTAATGTTTGGCCGAGCTTTCTCCTCCGATTTGTGGCGTGCGCCTTGATGTTGTCACACAAACCGGAGGGACCTACAGTTTTACGTCGACTCCGAACGGCGATTGTATTTTATGAGAAGCTGTTTTTCATGGCAGAAATACACTCGGAGGTTTGCCATTGCCTGCCGAGGGACGACCGCTGTTAAGAAAAAACCTTTTTTCTATATTTTTTTTGCGAATCACATCTGAAAAACATCTCTGATACGTACATTTGTATATAAATATGCATGTTATGTACGTACATATTTATGTACATATATAACTCTATAAAAAATCTATGCTTATGTATGTAAATAAATTTTAATTGTTGACTTAATTGCTGGCCTAATATAATATTCACATATTTATATGAATATGTATGTACATTAGAGGTATACGCCGCCGAGCCACGGCGACGGCGGCGTTCGGCGCCTAAGGAATTTTGTACAAAGTTTTCATGAAACGCATCGCTTGAAGGAACTACTACTACAGAATATATAAAAATTTTTTTCAATACCACAACAATATTCCTTTTTTTACAGATTACTACAACAACAAGAAAGTTGTCACACACCAAAAGACTTTAACGATAATATCTCAGAAAGCAGTTTTAACAGAAGTGCCCTTATTGCATCTAACTCCTCGATTATTGGACAAATTGATCTTCTTGTGTATTTTTTCTTTAATAAAGAGTTGACTATTTTTTAAACAGATTTGAAATAAGTAAGTTATTTTATTCCGGGGTCCCACAGACGTATACAAGTTC
>NW_016239503.1:0-1071 GCF_001687245.7 Rhagoletis zephyria | reverse complement strand
TCGGACGGATTTCGTAAAAAAAATTATGTCATGTCTCCGATTCGCTTCAGATTTTTTTGTGGGTTCTATACATGAAATAAACTAACACGTGTTTTTTCTTCTTTTTTTTCTTCGGAGATATGATCTGTCAAAGTTTGCATTTTTTCGTGATTCCGACTAATCATGTACTTCTTCAAATCGTTATATCTCGGGTTCTGCTGATCGGAGAGACTTCGTCTTAACGACATTTTAAAGCTATGAAACGAGGTTAAGATTTCTATATATAAGATGGTCAAGACTGTCCTAAAGCTAACTTAGCTTTTAATATTACTTATATCTAAAGGAACAAGTTTTTATTTGAAACACCTGTGATTAGATATAAAATATATAGCAAAAAACTGGTCTAAATCCAATAATGCTAAATTGGATCCGCCATTTTGAACTGCAAAAACCTGACATCAGATTCGAAATCAGAGACCTCGAAACCCCTCCAT
Organism: Rhagoletis zephyria; assembly: GCF_001687245.7. Classification (NCBI taxonomy): domain Eukaryota; kingdom Metazoa; phylum Arthropoda; class Insecta; order Diptera; family Tephritidae; genus Rhagoletis; species Rhagoletis zephyria. Next base: position 598 of record NW_016239503.1, on the reverse strand, counting down.
TTATAGGAGTTCGTGGTGCAAAGAAAAGAATTATAAAATATGGTCTTCATATTGTATCAGCCATTTTTTATTCCAAAAATTTGGCATCGGATTCGAAATCAGTGACCTCAAAAACCCCAAACACCAAGTTTAAAATCAATTTGGTAACTTCTCGTCTTTTCGCCAGCAAATAGCAGTCGCCAGAGCATAGTGCCATCTCACGCAAAATCTTTTAAAATTTAAAAGGAATACCAGTTTAATAATTATATCGTCACCTGAAATGCAAAAGAGACGTAACAAACATCGTCGCTAAAATACAAAAAGTCGTGACAATCTTTCTTCATTGCCGTATTACGCTGCGATTACATTGGATGCGAATTCGTACGAACTCAGTCGTAAAAATTCGTGTGAATTTTTTTGCTGCCAAATTGGGGTATTTGTTGGTTTATTTGCATGCGAATAATTAGTACGAATACAGTCGCTATTGTTACTAATTATTCGAAAGCAAAGTCTGGCACCAACTTAATAAAAACAACTAAAATATATTGTTAATCGTTATTCATAATGCAAAAAAAAAATGGATGTGTTGGTTATTATGTACAATTAAAACTCAATTTAG
>NW_016239502.1:0-1071 GCF_001687245.7 Rhagoletis zephyria | reverse complement strand
GTCTAAATGCACAGTTTCCATATGCGCAATTTCGGTGCCCCGATTTTTTCAACTTACATAATTTGTTTTAAAAAAAATTTTTTTAAATAAATTTTTCCCTTTTATAAGTTAAGTTTAAAATACATTTGTAAATTTTTGTTTAGAATTTCATAAAAAATATTTTTGTAAGAAAAATGCAGGTTTCGTAAAAAATTACTTTTCATTCATTTCATAAATATTTTTTTTTTGTATTTTAATTTTGAAAATTTGAAGTAGGGAAATTTCACTTCATGAACACTTTTCCGATTTGTTCTTTATTTTTTTTCCAAAAAACAAAACTATAGGGTGAAGTTGGAAATTGTGAAATTCAAAAAACAAGATTATCAAAAGCTTTTGGTAAATATTGAAAATTTTATAAATGTTTTTTTCATACTCTATTTTCTCAAAGTTTTTCTTTTTCTATTTGTTCTTAAACAAATTGTTTCTACGCATTTTCCTTGAACAAATTATTTTAGTTATATACTATGTATATAAACGAAAAATTTAAAGCGAAGTTTTGGTGCACAATGGTCGTTTTATCTATTTATTTCCAGATCTTTTTTCTAAGTTGGTTTTCAAAAAACTTACAAACGTATTTCTGTTTTTTTTTGTTTAATTTTTTCAACAATTTGTATGTAGTTAATAGGCTTAGGAAAAGTAAAAAAAAATGTTATTCGTACACAAATTAGAAAGAAATGCGCATTAAAATGTAAATTTTTTTGCTATAAAAAATTTTGATACAAATTTTATTTTGAGAGAACAAATTTTTTAATTTTATTTCCACAAATATTTTTCCAAACTCGTATAAATTAACAAAAAGTCAATTCAGTACTATTTTGATAGTTTTTTTGCCATAAATTTACTTATGTTCTTTTTTCAGCTATTTTTTTATTTAATTAGGAGGAAATGGGGGGAGGATTAAAATTATTTATTTATTTTTTTTTTATTTGAAACCCCACCATATTTGATTTTTTTTACTTTTCTTTCTATACGAATTTCGCTTCCAGTTTTTTCTTCTTAAATATTTGCATGTATTTTTATACCTTTCATGAG
>NW_016239501.1:0-1071 GCF_001687245.7 Rhagoletis zephyria | reverse complement strand
ACTCACACCCCTAGTACTTTAAAAAAATTATGTTTTTAATTATTGAAGCCTTGCAAAGTCAAGTGCAGAAATAAAAAAATAATTATTCAAACGTTCAAGTGAGTCGAAGAGAATCCGTGCTCTTGAAGAGGCTAAGACATGCAATTAAAGTAAAAAGCGAGAAGGACATGTAGCGTTGGATAAGATGCGTGCAACGGAAAAGCGCAATGACAACAATTGCAGGCGATTACGCTTAGCCACTTAGGGCAAAGTCGCAAACGCTGAAAAGTGCAATTAATTTTCAATGTCAATTTGTCAACTAAAGCGAGACAACAGTGAGGCACGAAGAAGAAATGAAAAAGAGTGATTGCGGAAAAAAGAGTGACTGGTGCATCTAGAATGGAAGGAATAATTGAAGAAAATATTCTTACTGAAATGGCTGCTGAAAAACATTTAAATAATGACAGTTGCAAAGCATACTTGAATTGATTTAACAAGCCAATGCTTATAGAATATTAATGCAAAAATTCGCCGTTTCCAGTTGTCTAAAAAAAAAGGAAAAAATTAGCACATTTTCTTGTTTGGGACTCGCGTTTTACCTACAACTATCGCAAAAGTACGGTCTTTAAATTTTCTTTCTTTCGTATTTGTGCTTCGCTTAACACTCTTTGCAACATTCTCTTTACAGTTTCATTGCTTCTTGGCGCCGCCATCTGTGCCTGTAAGCGCATCAACTGAAACAACAACACACAACAACAATCCGTCTCACAATAAATCAACTTTAGGGCTACACTTAATTGTTTGTAATTAGTTTTGCGACTTTCGTCTTTCGTTTCGTCTAATGGCATTAATGTTAACTGTTATATGATACTTTTGTTATTGTTGTTGGCGTCTTATTGAATTAATCTTTAGCACTTAATGCGAGCGAGCAAAGCAAAAGTTAGTGCAACCTGCCACAAAGTGCCAGCGTTAAGAGGTGGCGTATTTACTCAATTTAATAGTAGCCTAATGAATTTGCTTTACTCCGGCTCTGAGTGTTTCTCATTCTCAGGAGATGTATGTGAATTGTGTACTCGAGCGAGTTGTGTACTC
>NW_016239500.1:0-1071 GCF_001687245.7 Rhagoletis zephyria | reverse complement strand
CGCCCATATCATACAGCGCATTTCATCTGAGGACGTGACGGAGTGTCAACATGCGTATTCTAATTGTAAATCAGAGACAATGCGCTACACGAAATTGTGTCCAAAATTGAAAAAGGACTGGCCTTTAAGGAATTTACTTCGAGTATCTTTCTTGAAATAGAGAACGCCTTTAACAATATTCTTCCAGAGGCCATTTAAGGGCTCATAAGGCTTCTCCTTGAAAGAAGAACTATCTCATCAGAGTTGGGAGGCGCGTCCATAAACAGCAACGCAACGGGAAGTACCCCCAAAGGAGGAGTTATCCTCCCCCTACTCTAGAACCGTATGGTGGCCGGCTCTAGAAAAGTCCACTTACAGAGGCGCATTGGACCGGGTACAAAGAGCGGCAACCATGGTAATCACGCGTACCCTGCCCTCGACGTCCAGTAAAGCTCTGGAGACTGTATTGAATCTTCTTCCTACCGATCTTTACGGTAGATAGATTTAGGAGCAACATCAACAACAGCATTTGAATTCTATGAGATTAAGCCAACAAAAAAGTACGAACCTAACTAAATTAGAATTACAAATTCCACTAAATGTTAATGCTTTCGATAGATGATGCATCCAACTCCCTCCTTTACCATCAATTGGCAAAAAAAAAACAATCGCAGCAGGTCCACAAGGCCTCATCATCCCATGCATACATATATGCACATACATACGTACATATATATATTTCACTAACACACAAACGCATTCTCATGAGCGTGTGTTCTTGCCAACAACATTGAGCGCCAGAGTCGCGGCGGCAACGGCGCGTCACCAACTCAGCCATCGCAAAATATGTAAGTGGATTCCGTTGGTCACATGCAACGGCAACGGGCGTAAGCAGCCAAACTCGGAGGCTGAAATAAGAAATAAAAATAAATTAAATAAATCGCTTTTTTTCGACGCGTCCGCCGGCCTGTGCCGCGAAGTCCGCGCCGTTCACGCCGTTCACGCCACCCGCATCTAATCGACTCAATATTACGGCAGCGCGCCTGCCTGTTGGTCCGAAAATACACTGATTGTGAATATTTTTAGTTGTTT
>NW_016239499.1:0-1071 GCF_001687245.7 Rhagoletis zephyria | reverse complement strand
TGTGGCTTTTTTGGAAGCAAATATTCTATGTCAGCAAAACATAATTTAAACTGAACTTTTGAATGTATCAAAATTTGGGCACTGTTTTGTATTAGGTACGAAACAGCGCGGTAAGATGCCGCTTGAATTAGCGCCTGGCGACCTTATCCACTGGTGCATTACCTCATACCAGCACTAAAAGAATCAGGTACTAACAAAAATGAGTAGGTAGTGAAGTTCATGTATCTATTTACTGCAGACACTGCTTTTGTATGTATGCCATTGCCAGCAAACTAAACCAGCAACTGTCTACATTCACCAATATTTCCACCTACGACAATTCACCAAGGAAAGGCCAACATAGTTCAATGTAGAAGCTCANCTACGATACTTTTGAAAATTGTTTATTGTTTCCGATAATGTAACGGTTGCCGAACTCAATCCGCCGTCTTTCCGCATATTCAACACAGCTGTGCATTTGTTTAACTTGTCCCTATCAAAACCAATTAAATTTCCACTTTTTTTAAACAAAATACACAAAAAGGATAAACGTTAGACATTTTCGCTCCACTCGGTATTAACTCAGTGCTTGTACTGTCAAGGCTTTTACAAATGTATACTAAACAATTACGCATTAGGCTTAGAAGTGCGCAGTATTGCATTATTCTCACACGCGAATTTTGACTGTCGTTGTAATCGTAGTTGAGTCTACAACGAATACAGAGAATCAAGAAACAGCAGTGTACAAAACCATTGTGCACTGTAGAATAAAGACAATTGTGTGAAGAGTGCAATGAAAATACCGTACACTTCTTGGGTGTACACAGTGTCATTTAGGCCAGCAACCACACAAATGCACTTAAGCGAAAGCACCAATGCTCTAACAAATACATGCATACAGCCTGCCACAAAAAACGAAGATATTTAAACATTAATTAATTTATAATAAATATTTATTACATATAATAATTACAGTTCTCGATAATCAATTCTAATTACTGATCGGATAACGCGCTGCGTTTAAGGATAAAAAACCTATATCATATATATAAATAGGCAATCATGTTTTCTTTACACCCCTTTTACGGCTAA
>NW_016239498.1:0-1071 GCF_001687245.7 Rhagoletis zephyria | reverse complement strand
CGATTATTTAATGTTTATCCCTTTTTATGAAAGTGTGGCTCGTTATCTAACAAAGACCACCATGTAAGTCAGAATTAAACTTTGTAAAAAAATTATCAAAATTCGATAAAGTTTCATCAAAATTTTGAGGTCTTTAATTAGATTTATTAGAAGCATTCTGAGTACGCAGTTTTGTAACATATTCAATTCAAAGTGCAAATTTTAAGTAGCTAAAACTTGCCGTTGATATTTGTTAAATTTTGTGGAAGGTGTTGCTCATTTTCTCCATACAAAAAAAAAATTTTGAACGTACTCTGTATGGAAGAAAATGCGCCAACAAAAAATTGCCAAAAATCAATGGTAAGAGCTTTTTCCAACTTGCACTTTATTACATTAAAATTTAATGGGCTTCAAAACTGCATACCCAAAACAATTCTTGAAAATCTGAATAAAATGTTTCAAATTGTGATGAGCATTTATTCAAATTCGTCGAATCTTTATAAATGTTCTACTAATTTTGAAATTTTGATTTACATTCAGCCTTTTTATTCTAAAAACAAAATTGTATGTTAGGATTCGGTGCTTTAGAAATTCCCGATTTTTGGCCACGAAATCTGGTCACCGTACGTATAACGGTAAATTTCAGACACACGAAAACTCNTAGCCTTTTTATTCTAAAAACAAAATCGTATGTTAGGATTCGGTGCTTTAGAAATTCCCGATTTTTGGCCACGAAATCTGGTCACCGTACGTATAACGGTAAATTTCAGACACACGAAAACTCCGATATTTCAATAACTGACGACGCTAATTTACTCCGAGTTAATAGTTACAACAATCTCTTAACAATAAATAAGACAATAAATAGACTTTTAGGAATTGGGCGTGGCATCGCCCAGTTTATGACTACAAGCTATATCTCGGTAACCACTATGTCGATTTCTACCAAACTTGGTTCAACTAAGTCCAACTCAGCATTTTATCGAAAACGTTTGAAATCGGAAAAAATACCCCTACTTATCATTCAAAGGTAGTTTAGAGAAAGTTGAACGACGATTTTTAATACCTGCGCCGGGTATACAAAGTTCTGTT
>NW_016239497.1:0-1071 GCF_001687245.7 Rhagoletis zephyria | reverse complement strand
CATTTGTCTTAGGGATGCAATTAAAAAATATATGTTTTTCGATCTGATGCATCGAGACGAAAAATCTGTGCCTAGAAGGAAAAAAAAAATTAAAAAAATTAAAAAATAAAATGTAAAAAGTACTTTTTTGTTGATTTTTTATTTTAAATTTGTTGAGGCCTTTACGTTGGTAGCACGAGGCTTTTGCCAGAGAAGACCCCTAGTTAAATTTTCCGGAGAATATTTTTCTAGAGTACACCAGTCCTTTAACGACCTTCCAAATTTGCTTTTTGCGGGATTTATTGAAGTAAGGATCAAAATTGCCCTTTTAGGCGGGAGCTAATAGGTTAAAATGTTCTACGAAAATATTTCCCATGAAATTTTATTATATATGTCTTAACCTTTAATTTCGCTCAGACATTTATTTTAACTATTTTTTTGAAAACTACTTAAGCCGAGACATGAAAACTTTAGTAGGCCATGAAATAAAAATACGAGCTAACTTTAGCAAATCCAACGAGTGTTTTACTACTGGATGGGTATACTTTCAGAAAATGTTAACGAAGTCCGGGCTGGTTTGGGCTGTCCTACAGTGTAATTTGAGTTTAACTTTTTAAGCAGGTGGCCACTCTCTTCAAGCACCTCAAAAATATTGTAATTGTTGCACAGTATTTTAAGCACAACACTTCTTTAACTAAATTTAGCTTTTCAAACAGTTTATTCAAAATCATTTCGATTGATACCCATATTGGGGTAATTTATTTAACTTATTAAATAATTTGATTTTGATTTTCATACATACATTCATATGGCACAAAGCTAAAACCATATAACCATATTACACATCTGCAGGGCAAGCCCTTTCATTTGACAACTACCTCCTTTTTGAAAATCGAACGAACGATACAGATTTTATGAAATCGTGTTAAATATTTAACGCAAACATCTCCGAACTCGATTAAGAAGTNCATACATTCATATGGCACAAAGCTAAAACCATATAACCATATTACACATCTGCAGGGCAAGCCCTTTCATTTGACAACTACCTCCTTTTTGAAAATCGAACGAACGATACAGATTTTATGAAAT
>NW_016239496.1:0-1071 GCF_001687245.7 Rhagoletis zephyria | reverse complement strand
AAACCACCACCCGCCTGGGCAGCACACAATCAACACACCCACACCCCAGACACACAAACAACCACAATAGCACCCACACACCGCCGCCCGCAACTCCTAGTCCCTCCGACAATCTGCTCTGTTTGTCAGTCCAGAATATACCGTACGTGACATCAGTCAAGTGCAACTCTTCCCTCGGCTGGTGCCACTTTAGGGCGTGCTCAGGACTTCGCAACACACGAGATTGGACGAGTGACTATGTGGGCCCCTGCTGTGCTGCCCCGTCGCATCCCTCCCCCGCGGCGCCGCCAACCACCACCACAAGGCAGCACCCCCTTTTGCAGCACGTACTGCAGGGGGCCGGCAGGCAACACAACTCTTTAACACCAAACATCACAATCGGTCTCCCAAGGCACACAAAGGTGCTACAATTTAACTGTAACGGACTCCAGAGCAAGATCGAGGAGAAAACTGTCTTTATGGGAAGGCATGGAATATTAATAGCTGCGGTCCAAGAGACGAAGTTGCACGGCAATTCAACCCTGTTGAATTGCGCCGGATACAACGTGCACCGTCGAGATCGCGAGCGAGATAATGGTGGAGGTTTAGCGTTCATCACGCACCACACCGTGCAGTATCGTCTCATTGAAGCAGACATCGACCGCAGGGATACCATCCTAGAATGTCAGGGTATTGCTATCCGGTGTTGAGCTCGAAATATTTAACGTATACATACCCCCTGTCACCAGCTCCGCGGCAGGATATCACCCTGAAATAAATGCGCTACTCAGAGGTGAAAACCGTATGGAAGTTGGTGACTTTAACGCGCACCACGATCTCTGGCACTCAAGCCTGTCAAATGATCGTAGGGGAATACATCTGGCTGAGCAGATAGACGATTCGACATTCTGCACAATGAACGACGACGCACCCACCAGGATTATGGGCAGCTGCTGCAGCTCGCCAGATCTAACATTTGTCAGCGCTGGTCTGATAAACAGCGTATCATGGCGACCTATGCTGATAAACCTGCCGACTTTGCCTCCGTGGATCACCGGACTTATGTCAACTTTTCCAAAGCTGACTGGAAAG
>NW_016239495.1:0-1071 GCF_001687245.7 Rhagoletis zephyria | reverse complement strand
TTTATGGTGTTTTCGTTCTACCAAAATGTCGCCTTTTGATTGCCCCTTTCTCTTTTCGTGCTCGATTTTAAAATAAAGGCAAACGGTGCTAAAATTTTGCGTTCATTTCTTAAAAAGCCAAAATGACATCTTCTCTGTCCTTTGAAGTTTCGCTCGGGGAGAAGGTTGCCCTGAAAATCGGATGCTTTCTTAAATCGACAATATTATGAAGTACTTGAGCAGGACAAAGACAAGAGGAAAAACCACGCCCTTTTACAGGGTTGAGTGTAACATCAAAACAAATTTTGCACCGTGGACGGGCAAAACTTTTTGGGAGAAACGAAACCACCATTAGAATCTGCATGAACTGTGTTGAGTAGGAAATGGTATTTACCCTCCCATGTAACTGACCTAAATGAGATGGTNTTTCAATGAACGTCAATTAACCCTCTGTGGTCCAACTGTCTTCTGGATATTTGTAACATAATAAATTCTTTTCTTTTTACACCAAATTTCTTTCTATAGTCATCATCTCAATCAAGAATTGAACAGAAAGGGACGTATTTTCTACCATTAAATTTGTAGACTCCATAAAACGTTAATTTCATTCAATAATCTTGATTGTTGTTTTTATAAGTACATACATATATATAACGGTCTCTAAAGTCATTTGCAAAATAAAATGCTATAAACACGCCTCAAGCGTATTTGAATAGTGTTTGTGAAGACGGTATCGGCTTAAATCAATGTTCACAAATTGAACTGGTTGCATAAAAACGCGCCAGGTTGCAAAAACTAAGTTTATTGCACTCCATCAGATATGTACATATCTGAAGTTTATAGCTTTTGAAGAAAAAATAATAGTTGCAATAGTAGATGTAGTTGAATACGGTAAGCTGAGTTATTTAATAGAAAAGCTGATATAATATAAAATAAGCAGAGTTTTATTAGGTTAGACAACATATGTACGTATGTATTTATGTCTGTATATGTATGCATGTATTAGCCTCTTGACCCAAATTTCAAAACAAAACATTCGCTTCTTTTGCTTTGATTTGCTTACAGGTCAATACCCTCGGCATGGATGAGGAG
>NW_016239494.1:0-1071 GCF_001687245.7 Rhagoletis zephyria | reverse complement strand
AGTCCTAGCATCGTAAGTACTGTCCGTAAACTAATCCCACATATATAGCGCCTAAGTTTCTATGGATATACGGCCACCTACGCTTCCCTGAAGTTGGAACAACTGACTATTCGCTTGACTGGCATAACTGGCATTGTCCATCAAAGTTTCTGTTTGTGTTTCTGTTCTCTTACGACACTGAGTTCTCCTTTAAACTTTCCTTATCAAGCGGTAGAAATTATGCTTAATTTATGTGTGAAGAGCTGTGCACGTTTCGGCCAAAATTGAAACTTTTGTATAATAATACTCTGTGGTTGTAGATACGCTTTATATATATATATAGCAGAATATCTCACCTTGGCACCTATAAATACTACAAATACTTGGCTATAGATAAATAAAACTTTTAATTGAATTTGCCCAACGTAGATATGCCCTATTCAAGATGTGGATTTATTGTAATATTCTCTTATTTCAATAAACGCTAGGAAAAGAAATCCTCTACTCTTTGACAATTTTTAAAGTTAAGTGTCAAAGCACTTGTTATAGTCATAACTTAATATATTTTAAAAACTTTTTATAATGTATAGTATTTTTAATAACATTCTTTATTTTAATTTAAAAGGAAAAGTAAATTGTAAAAAATAATGTGCATTATTTTATGGAATCTCTAAACTTTTTTTAATAGAGTTAATCGATTTAGCAAAGGAGCCATTCATTTCTTAAATATATTAAAGCATAAACAGACGACAGCGTTGATCCGGATCCACTCGGGAATCAACTGCAGTTGATCCGGATTAAGTCCGACTTAATCCGGATCAACGGTGCCGTCTGTTTAAGCTTTTATATAGCTAAAATAATCTTGAAGTAATAACAACGAAACCCTGAACTATGATTCGAAGGTCAATTTATTATAACCAAAAGTTCCTGGAGATGACCTTAGATTGAAGTCAGTGTATCGATAATAGAAAAAAATATTGCTGAACCTCCTTGAAGGTGAGTTTTCTGGTGCACACTGAAAATTGTGTACACTCTTAATCTTGTGCTTCAGGAAGTGTGAGAATTAGAATCCATCCCCTAGTCTTAAGTTCA
>NW_016239493.1:0-1071 GCF_001687245.7 Rhagoletis zephyria | reverse complement strand
AATCATTAGTTCATTTCGCTTGAGGAGTCACAATGCCCATACCGGCTGTGCCAATTTTTTTGAAATTTAGGACACAGACTTTCCAAGCATGGTTATAGGCCAAAATAAAACCACTATCTAAATGGGGTCTGGAAGTATTTGTGGTAGAGTCCTGGAACTTGGTATGGATATATGTATCTGAAGTCAATCCCAAGCTCATGGGATTGAAAAATAATGGTTTATTCCTTGGAATAGAGGTTAATGAAATCAATCCCAAGCCTATGAAAAATAGGGCTATATGAAAACGATCTGGTAGCCATTGATACCTCTGGAAGCATTTACCTAGAATACTGAGATGAGGTATTTTTCCAATCGAAATATGTACAGAAAAACGGGCGTGACACCTTCTGGGAAGTTACATCATCACAGGGTGTATCCCTGGAACCATTTTAAACTACTGTCAGTTTTCACACAATTTAAAACGTATATGTGTATTTAAAAATGTCATGAAAATTGTGTTGCTAGCTTCATGTTGCCAACATGTTGCAAGCTTTTCCACAGCGCGAACAGAATACTGCTTTGCTGAGGAGATGTGGAATTTCACACTCATTTCACAGAAAGAAATTTTATATGCAATTTGACAGCTTTTCACGTGAAACAGGAACAGAATACTATGCCTAACAAAAGAAAAACAAACAAATAACATTACAAAACAAGTAATTTTTAAGCAAAAACAAAACCGACTTCAATTCTTATATACAAATTTAAGATTATCGTTAATTTTCTCGTGATCCAATGATCGCATTTAAACCAAATTAGTGAGGTAACACCTTTCCTTAAAAAAAAAGAATTATTGAAATCGGTTAACGTGGTCCAAAGTTATGCGGTAACATACATAAAAAAATATATTCCGACGAATTGATAACTTTCTCCTTTTTGTGAAATTGGTTAACAAATAATAATTGAAGAATGTATTCACTTATTTATGTACATACATAAATATGTATTAAAAGTACTATATCGCCTATGCATACATATCATTGCAATACTTTGTTTCATAGTCTTTTTCTTATTCAATGTTAAAAAAAAAAA
>NW_016239492.1:543-1071 GCF_001687245.7 Rhagoletis zephyria | reverse complement strand
TTTATATAATAAGTAAATGAAGTAAAGTAAAAAAATAACAATAATTTTTATAAATAGTTTTATTCATTCCTTTCAACTGTTATGTAAATGTAAAAATACCAATTGGTTTAGTCCAATATCGTTTGCCAATAATTTACATATTTTTTCCGTAATTATATTTCCTGCAGACGAAAACACTCTTTCGGAAGATGCACTACTTGCGGGGGTTGCTAATACTCTGCAATTGAGCTTATGCAGCAATGGCATTTCACTTTTATGAAGCTCCCACCAATTGAGTATGTCGAAGTCCACATTAAAATATACCTCCATATTTTCGTAACGCTGAAGCTCTGCAGCTACCTTATCGGCGCTGCTTACAAAGGTAGGGTGTTTTAAAAGCCCTAAAAATAGCTCTAAGTTGTTAGAAGGTACTATTGGATTCTCAGAGTTCTCTATCAATGTTTTCATAATTTTAGCACATTTCTCTTTTGTGAGTATACGTTCATCTTCGGTAAAATTCTTCAGATCTTTTGCTGGTGGGTACAAGAA
>NW_016239492.1:0-256 GCF_001687245.7 Rhagoletis zephyria | reverse complement strand
AAAAAAAACAACAAATCTGGGATGATTAATTATATTCTCTGAAACTATGAGGGCTATCGTAAAGTAATGTATAAATAGGGCTGCCAGACGTCCCGGTTTTCCCGGACATGTCCCGGTTTTAGACTATTTGTCCCGGTCCAACCTTAAAATGTCCCGGGTGTCCCGGTTTTCGATTTGATTGCATAAATTTTGAATAAAAAATTTTGAAGAAAAAATGCGTTGTAATATTAAGAACAATTTTATGAATTTACTGGGG
>NW_016239490.1:0-1071 GCF_001687245.7 Rhagoletis zephyria | reverse complement strand
AAGTGTTAAACCATGTTACAGTTTTGCTCGTCACTGTATGTACATACATTGCACCTACATACATATACAATTTGCTATGAAATGTGCCACTACAATAATGCCACCGGCAACATTTCTATATCGGATGCATCGCAAATGTAGGGTGAACCTCAATTGTTGCTCTGTCGACTTACATTCATAACCACGGCTCGTATGCCTATGTCTGTTTGTATGCAGTCATGTGCCACCGCAAACGCATTAATCACACCAGGTGCTACTCCACCAGCTATTTGGGGCTCCCATTGCTCCTATTTCTGTCTTGCCAACTAGTCTGTATGTATGTATGTATGTACTTGCATACATAAAACCTTCTAGTTACCACAGCTTGCAGTTGAGTGTTGGTGGTGCGGCGCACGTCTGTTGAAATGTAACTTAAGCAGCGAACAAAAGGAGTAAAATAAAAATCAGAGATGCAGTTCTAGCTTCGCACACTTCACTCTTGCTCCCTATGGCAAGCATTCAATGATGGCTTTGTAAGAGCAGCTTAAGACAAGCGCGCTCAAATTTTCTTCCTTCTTTTGAAAATCGTAAAAGAACAGCTTCTGATTGAAGCAATAAAACGTTTGGGATTCATTTAACTTAGACAGTATGGAGAGAAGATCAAGCACAGGTATACAGTACTCGAAAGGAATAACCGCTTAAGTCGATTTAATTGACAAAATCGATAAAAATGGAGTTATGCCTATATCTATAGCGACATTTGTAAAAAGTTATTTTAAAAAAAATGAATAATCCCAAGCGAATATAAATACGAAACATACTTTTCAGCGAAGTATTACGTACGGGTAGCACCCTTTTATTCTTGAGCGTCGTACTTGTTGCAAAATAAATTTTCGAGTAACTGCATATAAGATTTTTTACGAAATGAACGCATGATGCTGTATATACTATATACATTCATCTATACCTTACTTCATAGCATTATACCCAAACGAGCCAATGAATCTCATATCTGATAAATTTTTATTGCTTTAATCAAATCGTCAGAAGTTGTGACTCATTAGCCATAGATAAGGACTAAAAAAAAAAAAA
>NW_016239489.1:0-1071 GCF_001687245.7 Rhagoletis zephyria | reverse complement strand
AATTAGTTAAATTGTTCTTACATTAATGTAAATTTCATACGCCCCTTTAGGTAGGCATTTCCAAAAACAAAAACGATTTACACTATATATATGTACATACATACATATTTACGAAAGGTTAAACTTATATTTATTAACGTTGAACTTATAGCTGTGCATAGACCATTGTAACCTTTTTAATGCCAGATTCAAGGTTGAGAGTATATAGTTAATTACATATGATTATGGGTCCTTATATATTTGTTAAAAAAATCCTAACTAAGCAATATATCATATCAATTCATATCATACAGAAAGAGATATTTTATAGTACAAAAAAGAAAGATAAAACTAGAAAAATAAAATAACAGAATAATAGTTATATTTTCTAAAACTTATAATAACACACAATCAAAAAGCATTTCAGTGGTTATACATATATGTACACGTGTACATACATATGTATATATGAAAATTATTTTGAATCACGTTTCAATTGCCCGCGAGTATTCTGGTTTCGGTCTAACAGTTTTTCATACCTTCGTCGGAAGGTGGTAATACTTTATTACTTACATTTGTGTTAATTTGTGAGATAATTATATTTTTATCGTAGCCGTTTCAATCAATACAATAACATCATCTTTAGACGCGTTTAGAGTATTAATATACATATGCCGAAACTCGTTAATTTGAACCTGAACCTAATTTTAATGGAAATGAATGTCGGATGTTTTTGTTTTTATTGGTTTAAAGTGAGCCAATTGTACATATGGGCATATCCTGGGTTACGAACGCGACATTCGCACGCGTAACTAAGCTTAAAATAGGAAGGAAACTGAAAGATCGTATGTATATCACAACTATTACAAGGCACTGCGAAGGTGCTATATTCAACAAAAGTTTTTGGAAGTATAAACAGTTAAGTACAAAGATACAAGTAAATAAAAAATGGGATATGCCCATATATCGCTATTACCGAATTTTAAAAAATAAAGAAAGGTTCCAGTTAAAGAGTTTTAGTTGAACACAATTACTATAAACGATCCCTTTATTTTCATTTACACAGAGATGGTACGTCGGTGCGAGTAACGG
>NW_016239487.1:0-1071 GCF_001687245.7 Rhagoletis zephyria | reverse complement strand
TCACTGGGATGACTATATTTGCTGACGGCCTTTGCGGTTTTTTCATATAACAAGTTCAATTTATAAAAAAAAACTGCTGTTGACTATTTTTTTTGCGAACGGTTCTGCGCATAGTCTTCCACGATAATTTCATGTTTATATGAAAAAAAGACACAAAAAGTCAGCAAAGAAAAAATATTAAAAATCAAAGCCATTACCTAGCTAAATATTCATGAGTGATTTAACTGCATACCCAATTTGTGGAATTTTCCGTAATTGTGTATGTAGGCATAAGGATTAAAATTTTGATTTGTATGGTTTTCGTTAAAGCATGAACAATATTTTTTATAAAAAAAAATAACAAAAAAATGTTTACTTGAGAGACATTGTAAATATTTAAGAAAAATCACCATGTACTCAGTTTTGCTCGGCAGTGTTTGTATGTACATATATACAGTGGTCGAAAAANTATGAAAAGTATAACTCACTATCTAATGGTGATTTCTTTTCTACCATAAAATGTTTGCCTTTTGATTGCCCGTTTTTCTATTCGTGTCCGATTCTAAAATAAGGGCAAACGGTGAGCAAATTTTGTTTCTTTTTAGGCAAAAAAAGGCACATTCTCTGCCCTTTGAAGCTTTGTCAGGGGGAATGATTGCCCTGAAACTCAGATGATTGCTTAATACGACAATATTATGAAATGCGTGAGCAGGACAAGGGCAAAAATGCAAAATATGCCCATTTAAAGGGTTTTGTGTAACATCAAACACATTTGGCTCCGTGCAAGGGCAACATTTTTTGGTTGAAACGAAATCACAATAACAAAACCCATATAAATTCATAGTCAAACTTCGTGCAAAAATTATAAAAATTCTACGAAGTTGCATCTAAATTTCAAACCCTCTAATCATATTTTGTTTAGTCTATAGTTTTTTAGCCTTTCAAATTCTAGTTTTAGAGGAATAAGCATAATTTACATTAGAGTAGATAAAACAGTTGCGCTGGTCGTTTTTTTTTTATAAAAATTTGTTTGTTTTCATGACATTTATGTGCAGCTACAAATTTTGTTTTTACATCATTCTCGCATTATGG
>NW_016239486.1:0-1071 GCF_001687245.7 Rhagoletis zephyria | reverse complement strand
TGGTTAATGCGTGTTGTGGTCGTAGTTCTTCATCGTACTCATCTGAGTCTAGGAAAACTGCATCTTCGGAGGGCCAGGCATGCTCCTCTTCTCGTAGAAACGACGGGCCTAGTACCCAGCGCACAGTAGGTCCAAACACGATTGCGTGGTTCGCGCGCGTGGCTTCGTCGGCCACATTTTCTGCCGTGGGTATCCATCGCCACTCGGACACTTGCGTGGTGGCTAAAACTTCAGCAATTCTGTGCTGAACAAACGGCTTATATTTACGGTGCTTGCTTCGAACCCATTTGATGACCGTCGTAGAATCACACCAAAGGAAACGTTTGTTTGGTTTAAAGGAGTGTGCTTCGCATACGGCTTGCTGTAGGCGCGTTCCTAATACGGCAGCTTGCAGCTCTAAGCGCGGTACGGTAAGCGGCTTCAATGGAGCGCACTTAGATTTCGCGCAAATAAAGGCAACCTCTACCTCACCACGAGCGTTCTTGGCTCTCCAATACGTGACGGCAGCAAAGGCATTCTCGCTGGCGTCGACAAATGTGTGTAACTGTAGTGTTTCCGGCGCACCGTTGCGGAAGTAGAATCGAGGACAGGTATACCTGACTACCGATGGCAGTTGCCTCCGCCACTTTTCCAATGACGCAGCAATGTTTACTGGAAGTGGTTCATCCCAGCGCGTTTCATGCCTCCACACCTCTCGCATTAACAGCTTCGCCCCGACAACANTGAATTTGAGTCCAAATTTGAAGTTGTCAGTCGTGGAGTGCCAATGCAAACCCAGTACCCGCTCAGTGCCCAGACCATTCTTTATCCCAATAACCTTATCGACGTCAACGCCATCCAACGCAGCAATCACCTCCGTCGAGTTCGATGTAAAATTGCGAAGCTCGAAGCCGGCGCCCATGTGAATCGCTCTTACCTGTGCCCCGATGTCGATGGCTTCCCTTGGCGAGTTGAAGCTATCTACGAAGTCGTCCACATAATGATTTTCCAAAATAGCAGTAATAGCGCGGGCTGTATAGCGGCTGTCGCTGTTGTGTTCTAACGCGTTTCGTGTTTTAACGTAGTGGGCCG
>NW_016239485.1:0-1071 GCF_001687245.7 Rhagoletis zephyria | reverse complement strand
CCGGCAATTTCCGCATCGCCTCACTAATGGTGGAATAAGAGAAGGTGATTTCAGTACGAACTCACCAAATGGTAGACCGTCTTTATTGTGGCATGCATTTTAAAAGTAGTAGAAAGGGAAAAAAATAAGCAGCTTTGCAAAAGGGCCTAACATTAGTATAAATGATTTGGATGGGTTATAAGTAAATGTACATGTATAAATCGAAATTGTAGAGGTGGTCCTTTAAGCAATACCTCATAACCCACTGTGCAACTTATAAATATTGAACACATCTTCTCTGCTATTGCCCCGCTCTGTCAAAACGGAGAGCAAAAGCTCCCGGGAGCTATTTCTTCGACGATCTCGATGACCTCAAATCGGCGAACGTCAGAAGCCTTTGCACTTTCTTGCTAAGCACCAAGTGGTTTACAGGGAAATGGGGATAATTGAAAATCAATCATGCGGTATCACAAAGGACCATGAGTCTAAGTGAGTCCTACTTCTGGACTGCCGCCCAACCTTACCTAACCTATGATTAATGCCATACATATTTACTCGCATAAAAGCATTGAATACGGACTTATAAAATTCCGGTCTCTATGTAATCGAATCACATTAAAAGATTAACCCTTCTGTAGCATCTAATCTCGCACTCCCTCTACTGACATCCTTGGCACAGCTGTAACAATGGGTGTATTTTAAATTATAACTATGGTCCATTATTGTTGAAATACTAAATATACTATATTTCTATTGGGCATTTTAGAATATACATATGTGTGTGTATTTTAATTTTACGCAGCAAACATGTGGAGTCATTAAGGAGTCGTATTTTGAATCCTTTACTCTCCCCCCTTTTGGCCCCAAATATGAATAATTCAGGCTGGCCAGTGCCTTAAGTGCAGCTTGGCTGTACCTGTAGACACGTAAACCCTTTCCCCTCCACCCATTTTCCACCACGTATTCTATGGCTTCGGGGACTACAAATACCTCAGCCTGGAAGACCGAAGTATATTCCCCAAGAGAAAAAGTGAAGCTTATCCCCATTCTTCTTCTTATTTGGCGCTGTAACCGCCTAAGCGATTTTGGCCG
>NW_016239484.1:0-1071 GCF_001687245.7 Rhagoletis zephyria | reverse complement strand
TGGCTGTATTGGCCGTCCAGTGTTCAGCGGGCGGAGGGCTGCAGTGTCCGTCCACAACGACGATGAACTCTGCTTAAACCTTGCATGTTTTTGTTGATCCCTCTATTCGAACGCAACACTCATGAGAAAAAGTTAATTTAAATGCGCTTGCAGAGTTTACTGCATACGTTTTATTTTATTTTATTAAATGTATGAACATTAGATTGCATCACCAAAAAAAAAGTTGCGGTTTTTCCGCCGGAATTACAAAATGTATTACCAAAATATTCAGATTTACGTGAGCTGGACCGATTTGAAAATACCTCCAAAAATGGAGTTTTTCATGGATAAAAATAGTTTCTTAAAGAACTTTTTAAAGAAAATGTCCTCAGATGACAAAACAGATTAAGCTTAAAAAATCTGTAAAAAATGTTTAAAAATCTTTTCAACGCAAACGTAATAATGAGATTTTTTTATTTTTTTTAAGTTTAAACCGTTTCGCCATTGAAGGGATTTTTTCCAAAAAATCTTTAAGAAACTATTTTTATTCATAAAAAGCTCCATTTTTGGAGGTATTTTGAAATCGGTCCAGCTCACGTAAATCTCAATATTTTACCGAAATATTTAGGTGAAAGTTTTAAAATATAATAGACTTTATAATTCCAAAGGAAACGCAGTACCGATTTTTTTTTGTATGGGGAGTGATGCAGTCTAATGTACATACATATGTATACGTGTACATATAAGTAAAATGGCACCCCAAAAAATTATATGTATGTATAGGCAACTGCCCATCGCAACGCTTCCGATTTAATGGTTGATGTGGCACACACACCCCACCTCGATCCACATGACCGGCCTCCACCCCGACCACTCTTTACAATGTTTCAGCGTGTGCGCATTTTATTTTTAGCCAAACAATTATGGTGATCAAGTCCATCACACGGTGGATTTTGCCACCATATTGTATACATACATATATACCTCTCTACCTAGGAATGTGGAAAAACAAAATACCCCTTTGCACTTTTCCTTCGCGCCCGGGAACCGATCCACCCTGGATTCATTGTTGCCGTCACCAATGTCCATTTC
>NW_016239483.1:0-1071 GCF_001687245.7 Rhagoletis zephyria | reverse complement strand
TTTATATGGGAGTTGAAGTCGGTTTTTTTTTGCTAAAAATTACTTGTATGTATATCTTCTTCAGCCATCGGTATTTAATGATACGCACAAACAAGATCAATTTTGGAAAAAAAATTGTTTATTTTTTAAATCAATAGCTAAATCATGAATGTGAGGTAACGGATAACGATCTGGAATAGTAATGCAATTAAGTCTTCTGTAATCTCCACAAGGTCTCCAATCATTTGGTTCTTTTTTAGGAGCTAAATGTAAAGGAGATGCAATGTGAGAGTGTGAAGGTCTACATATACCTGTTTTAACTAAAAATTCAAATTCTGTTTTTGCTATTTTAAATTTAATTGGACGTGGTTTAGAGAAAGGTAGCACTCCTTTTGTTTCAATTCTGTGAACCGTTTGGTGTTGCACTGGTTTAGTGTAATCTGGTTCACAACTAATTGAAGGAAAATCATTTAAAAGTTTAGAAAATTTATTTTCAGTAATTGGTATCCTTATTGAAAATATATCGCAAAAACCAGATGATCCAGAAACTTTCAATTTTGTTGTTGAATCAGTAATTTCTCTATTTTTAATATCAACTAATATACTAAATTTCTCTAAAAAGTTAGCGCCTAGATTGGTGTTGAAATATCCGCTAATATGAAAGGAAATTCAAAATCGCGTCTTAAACCTAGATTAATTTTTAAAAGTTTTGTACCATATGTTTTAATAAAAGAGCCGTTAGCTGCAGTCAAATTAAGATCTGAATTTCTTTTATGTGATTTGAATTCTGAAGAAGGAATGACCGTAACGATTGCACCAGTATCAATTAAAAAATTTAATTTATTGGATTTATCATAAATAAATAGGCGGCGAGATGGTTTAACTTCATTCCCATTATTAGCCACCGTCATAATGGAACGATTTAGTTTAAAATATTTGTATTTGAATGATCACTATTTGCATTAAAATTGCAAGGTTGAATACATTTATAAGCGTTATTTTTGNTATTTGTATTTGAATGATCACTATTTGCATTAAAATTGCAAGGTTGAATACATTTATAAGCGTTATTTTTGAATTTTCTGTGGTACC
>NW_016239482.1:0-1071 GCF_001687245.7 Rhagoletis zephyria | reverse complement strand
TTGTATTTATGGATATTCTTAAGTAAACATGTGTATTTATGTGTATTAGGATGGGCCTTAAAATATCCACATCTAAATTTTTTTGGAGCACTCATATGTACAAAATAAAAACAGCTGCGAAAATTTAATAATTCTAAATATGTAAATTTTAATAACATCTCAAATTCAACAGAATTCAAGTAAAATTTTTTTCTAATTCTTTCGATAAAAAAATATAAGTTGTTTCAACCCGTGAGATAAATTAAATTCTTTTACCAAAGAAATTCGAAAAAAATTTTACTTGAAATCTGATGAGTTTGGGATGTTATTAAAATTTTGATATTTTCGCAGATGTCTTTATTTCAAGTTAAATTTTTTTCGAATTTTTTTAATGAAAAAATTTAAGCTATTTCAAACCGTGAAATGAAATAAATTTTTTATGGAAAAAAGTTTCACTGGAAAACTTATGAATTTGGGATATTCTTGAAACCTATTTATATAAATTCATAAATTAGCTGAATTATAGGTGGTCAAAGTCAAAATTTTTTCGATTTGTTTTGGAATTAAAAAAAACAAGCCTTTATTCAAGCCTTATATATATTTTTTTTCTTAATTGGAAAAAACCGTAAGAATTTAACAAAATTTTGACTTGAAATGTGATAGGTAATTACATATAACATATTTTTTAAACTTATTCGTATAATTTTTTTCGAATTCTAAATGCTCTCGAATTTTCGCGATTTAAAAAAAAAATGTGTTTTTTTTTTTACTTTTTCAACGACCCCTAATTTTTNTTTTTTTTCTTAATTGGAAAAAACCGTAAGAATTTAACAAAATTTTGACTTGAAATGTGATAGGTAATTACATATAACATATTTTTTAAACTTATTCGTATAATTTTTTTCGAATTCTAAATGCTCTCGAATTTTCGCGATTTAAAAAAAAAATGTGTTTTTTTTTTTACTTTTTCAACGACCCCTAATTTTTTTTTTAATCTGAAACCTTCGTGTCTTTGTATTGTATTGAGTTAAGTGGATATTTTTAGGACCACCCTAATGTGTGTGTACACGTAGTTATACTTGCATGCGCCTG
>NW_016239481.1:0-1071 GCF_001687245.7 Rhagoletis zephyria | reverse complement strand
CACTGTTTTAATTTGAATAGTTAATGGGCAATCAGAAGCACAAGCTTAGCGACTATATCAAATTATTCATATCAAAATATGTTTACTGTTGATATAATTTCTTATTTATGAATTTTTATGCATAAACTAGTTTTAATGAGGATTTTAACACAATGCAATTTTTGCAAATGGTGACCCCCTGTTTCCTGTGTCACTCAGTAAAAATATTCAATTTCCTATTTCTGGCTGTCCCCCTCTTCAATTTGGTGCATCGAATCCCTTTGGAATATTGTGGCTCATCGATTTGTGCTGTTTGACATTTCTGGTTTCATTTTATTGCCAATTCACAACGACATCACCAGCAGCAGCAAAGGAGAGATCAGTCAACGTCAAATCAAACTGTTTGGGGACTGACATCAGCAGTGATTTGTTTGAGACTGCTGTGCATTTTAATACGTTTTCAAACTGTGATCCATTTGAATGAGTCGTCATCGGTGGAATGCGCCTCCCGAAGACAATAGCTGCCAATTAGCAGTCATACTCCAGTCTGCCAGTGACACTAATTACCACTGAGGTGATCGCTGTCTTCCCCGCACTGCATTCTCCTGCTCCGTCTGTGGTCGTCCTCTGATGTCTAACCGGTGGTTCTTCCGGAAGCGTTCCCCCGCCTGTATGNCTCGCCGCTGCCAAATAGCTGTCTTCCCCGCACTGCATTCTCCTGCTCCGCCTGGTCGTCCTCTGATGTCTAACCGGTGGTTCTTCCGGAAGCGTTCCCCCGCCTGTATGCCTGCGCCCGTGAGCACCATGGAACGTCGTCGGTCGTCCTCGGAGCGTCCCGGCCCCGGTTCGGGGAGCAGTGCTGGTGCCGCGGGCAGTGCCAGTGCCCCCGTGGCGCCCTCGGTGGAGCTGGTGGCGCTGGCCTCCGGTCCGACCTTCAACGTGTACTCTCACTGCGTGGCGGGCAGTGCCCCCGCGGTCACTCCCTCCATTCGAGTGTCCGGCTCAATGTCTCGCATTCAGTCGGCTCGTAGCTCCACTGCCTCGTACTGCCCCGCACTGGGCGGCACTGTCTTTGCCGGCGATGTCCCTCCG
>NW_016239480.1:0-1072 GCF_001687245.7 Rhagoletis zephyria | reverse complement strand
AAAAAAAAAAAATTTTATGGCAGCATATTTTTCAAACTCCAAGCGCCAATCTGTTGTTATTAATTCTTAAACAGCCAGACTCATCCGTTTGGCCAAACAACCCGCAAACACCCTTCATGTGTATGTACACAACTGTGCTTAGTTGTCGGATTGATGGTTTTTATGAAATAATTGCAAGTTTTAAAGGTAAAACTTTGTTTTTAGCAAAAAAAAAAAAAATCATTAAAAATCAACGCGATTTTTTAGCCGGCTGAAACTTGCACTTCCTCAGACTAAAATTGTGAGGGCTATAAAACCGCATACACAGCACTGCATATACATCAGTCACCATACATAATAGGGTCACTAAATACGAACCAAATCAGACAGGAAATACGGGTTTTCCAAATGTCTGGTCTCCTGCGCCACCTATCGGGTAAATTCTTTGTGGAGTTATTTCTTTTCATGTAAATAATATGCGGCCGCTGTGCTGTAGTGGTTAGCAGTGCGCGCTACTATTCCGCANAAAAAAAAAAAATTATAATCAAATTTTCTGCTAAGTGGTTATTGCAATTATCGATTTTAGTCAATTAGCTTCAGTAGATACTGATTTATCGCAGTTTTCTTATTTCTAAAAATTACCGTTATAAGGGAAGGGGTCGTGGTTACAATCCGATTTCGCCCATTTTCAAAACCTACCTTGGAAAAGGGCAACCTATATACCAAATTTCGTTCAGATATCTAAATTTTTGCTCGAGTTATCGTGTATACAGATGGACGGACGGACGGACGGACAGACAGACATGGCTTTACCGACTTCTCTCTTCATTCTGGTGGGAGATTCTGTAACCAGTTAGCGATAATTTTCCGATCGCTGTCGCACTTGATATGAATGTGCGATACCGATTCCAAAATTGTCGCTAACTGGTTACAGAATCTCCCCTCTGATAATTTATGTATACATTAGTCTGCAGTTTCAAGTCTCTAACCCATCGGGAAGTTCGTTAAAAATTGACTGAAATATTTGATTAAATACAGGTGAAAATAATAAAAGCTTGTAAAAATTAGGAGGTTATCAATTGGTCGGAATATA
>NW_016239478.1:0-1072 GCF_001687245.7 Rhagoletis zephyria | reverse complement strand
CAGAATGAGTACTCAGTATCGATACCAACGTTTGAAATTTCGAACCCTATGTGTATATAGATCCAAAGTTTTCTCGGAAACGGCTCTAAAGATTTTGATGGAATTAAAGCCTTTTCAAACCAATCTCGATTGACACCCATATTGTTTTAATTCATTTAACTTAATTGCAGTAAATTTTTTAATAGGTGGCAACCCTTTTTATGTTCTAACGTAGGTATAAACCATCTTCTCGCCAATACGAACATGTAGGTATCAATGT
Organism: Rhagoletis zephyria; assembly: GCF_001687245.7. Classification (NCBI taxonomy): domain Eukaryota; kingdom Metazoa; phylum Arthropoda; class Insecta; order Diptera; family Tephritidae; genus Rhagoletis; species Rhagoletis zephyria. The sequence continues at coordinate 813 of NW_016239478.1, read as the reverse complement.
ATCTACAATCGGACCGCGATAAGATGGAGTCTATCGATGTCAGACTTTAAGCAACTTAATCTGAGCTGTTTTGCTGGAATACTTGGACATCTTCCCCCTCCATTTACATAATTTTAAACATTTACAGTTTTAAATATCGTAACACGTCGTTTCTAGACATTTTGAATTAAAATTTTATAAAAATAATTTTGGCCACCTAAATCGGTCAAATACCCCAATGGGCACCCTATGTATGTATAAATATGTATAATCAATGACTTATCGACTTTTTTATAAAGTTTTTGTTTATGTATTTAAATAATGCTACGATCTTGCTTTCACACTACGTATAATTCATTAATTGTTCATGTTTTATTCAAGTATGTACTTATTTTTGTAAGTTAACAAGAAGATTAACTACATAAAGAATTTTTTTAAAACACCCCCAGAAAAAAATGTCTGCATTCGCCCCTGTTAGAACGTGTTAGAAAAGTAGCATTTATATATCGATGGCTGAGTGGAAGATCGACTTATCTTGGCAGCCAGTTCACAAACACCCTANGTTCTTGAAAAGTTTCTTGAGATAGGGCGTTTTCGAACTGGCTGCCGAGATAGGTCGATCTTCCACTCAGCAGTCGATATGCAAATACATATCGCGTAAGAGCGCTGTTACTTCTTTAACACAAATTGCACTAAACGATGTGAAGCACTAAAAATTAAATGAAATAAAATGTCCTTTTAGCGCAAATTCAGATCAGCTGTTTTGTATGTCCTTACGACGAAACACAAGTACCCATATGTGCTGTAAAATTACATTTCCATTTTCACTGGAGT
>NW_016239477.1:0-1072 GCF_001687245.7 Rhagoletis zephyria | reverse complement strand
TTGACGTATGCAGACAATAATTTTGGCGTCTTGTGCAAGAAAGAAGAGATATTCATAACAAAAGAACTAAAATAACACAAGAGGCGCTGATGTGTATGTAACTTTGTCTCAGTGTTCGTTACTGCTTGACTATTTTCAATGACTTCGAGACTGCTCAGCTGTGACTACGAAAATGTTCGCAGTCAAATGAAAGAGAACAAGCAACCAACAGAAATGAACACAACTGCTCTGCTGGCGACTGCGAACGGCGCGCAAGCTAAAGTCAGTAGCCGAAGCTGTTTGCTCATAGTTAACTGTTAACTTGAGGAACGACTGGAATTGACTACTCATTAGCTGCAATTTACTACGCAGTCAACGCAGTCTTAGAAAGTTTTTGCTGAAATATGTATACATATGTACATTAGGGTGATGCAAAAAAAAGTTCTAGGTCTTGCTCCCTCAAAAGTTAGTAATGGATGAAAAATTATTCCTAAAAAAAATGAGCGCCATTGCTTAACCCTTATGGGTCGTTATTTTTTTTTAGTTTCTCCATACATTTTCTATGGGAAAAAATTATTTTTTTTTCAAAGCGATTTTTTTATAATTTTTGAAACTTTTTCCAAAAAACCGTAATACATTCTAAGGCTCACTTGCACAACGAAAATTTCTATTTTTAACTCAGAGTTAACGTCAAATGCGGGGTTAAATTAATAAATTTTTGACAACTTTTCAAATTAACTCTGAGTTAAAAAGATAACTCGGCGTCGTACAAGTGGGCCTTAAAGTGGAAACTTTGATCAGTCCAAAACTATATACAAATGGCGATTATCACAACTACGAAACTAATTATAGTCAGTTGACTAAATGACTAAATTTGTGGTGCTGAGCTAATTGGAGTAAAATTGTTGTTGTGATAATCGCAATTTTTATATAGTTTCTTATAGTTTAGTTTTTATATAGTTTAGATCAAAGCTTCGACTTTAAGAATATATAAAGTTTAAAAATGTATGAGAAAAATCGCTTTGAAAAAAAATAATTTTTTCCACACAAAATGTATGGAGAATTTAAAAAGAAATAGCGACCTCAAAGGGTT
>NW_016239476.1:0-1072 GCF_001687245.7 Rhagoletis zephyria | reverse complement strand
CCCTGATGTTTGAGACCAATTAGCAATTTCATCTAAAACTCGACCGAACGTTTCATTAACTTTAAGTAGGTTTGTAGTTTTTGTAAATATAATAACATCATCTGCATAGATGAAGTGTTCCAAATTGTTGAATGATGCTATGATTGAGCTTAACTCATTGAAGGCAATTGTGAAAAGAGATACGGAAAGGGGTGAGCCCTGTGGTAGTCCGTTGAAAAGATTGAAAATGTCAGAATTATGGTTATTTACTCTAACCAGGAATTTTCGATTGCTTAGGAAAGACTTTACAACATTATACAACTTGCTGCCTACCTTCCATCGTTTAAGAGCTCTCAGCACCACATGGGCACCAATTCTGTCAAAGGCTTTTTCAAAATCAAGGTTGAGAACAGAGACATGGTTTTTGGATGCTAGGGCCATTTTAGCAAAATTTTCAAAATACATCAAGGAATCGATAACCCCAAGACCTTTTTGGAAAGCGAATTGATGAGGTGTTATTAGCCCATTTGCTTTCGCAAAGAACATGATGCGAGTAGAGATGATTTTTTCCAAAACTTTGGAAATGCATGGGAGAAGGGATATGGGTCTGTAGCTTGATATTGAGGATGATGGTTTATCAGGTTTAAGAATAGGAAGGATTGAAGAAGTTTTCCATTGCTGGGGAAATGCACCAGTTTCATAAATATCGTTATAAAGCTTCACGATTCTAGATTTGAGAGGTTTTGGGAGGTTCTTCAAGATAGGATAAGATATTTTGTCTTCGCCAGGCGTTTTACCTTTCATTGAGGATATTGTATATTCAAATTCATCAAATGTTATTGGAACTTCTACGGATAGAGCTGTGTGGGAAGGGGAGGGGTTGTGATAGGATTCTAAGGCGTATTGTTCACTGAGTGCGTTAAAACGCGGATGAAAATTGCAATTGTTTGAGTATGCTGACCATGCAGTAGCAAACTCAGAAGCGACTTCCTTTGGGGAATAAATAGGACCTTGTGATGAGTGGATAAAGGAAATATTTGTGGCTGGACGGGATCCTGATAGGGTTTTTATGTCGGCCCACACTTGTTTAGGG
>NW_016239475.1:0-1072 GCF_001687245.7 Rhagoletis zephyria | reverse complement strand
TTTCCAAGCTCTTTCCGCAGACTGCAAATATTTTCGCAGAGAACCAGGGAATAGAATAAGGGATTAAAATAGCACCTCTTAAGACCTATGTATATAATTTTCGTATCAAACATTTTGTGTTTTTCGACCTGCTCTAATGTACATAGCTGAGTTATTCAGGTTTTTCTTAAACCAATCTAGGAAAAAAGTAGAAAAAAAAGCATCAAAAATCTCATTTTTACGATTCCGTTGAAAATTTTTTAAAAAATGTTATGCAAGTGTTTGAGCTTAAACTGTTTTGTCATCCGAGATAATTTTCTTCAAAAAGTACTTTAAAAAACCAATTTTTATTCGTACATAAAAATCTCCATTTTTGGAAGAATTTTCAAATCGGTCCACCTCACGTAAATCTTAGTACTTTTCCGAAATATCGTGGAGCAAGTCTTAAAATATAATAGATTTTATAATTTGGATGGAGAAACAGTACCGTTTTATTATTANCATTAGACTGTATCACAAAAAACAGTTCAATATGAACACTATGAGAGTATTTCAGGAGTGTAAAAATGTTTTTTCTGCACCCTTCAAAATCAGTCAATTCCGTTTTTTTTTTAACAACTTTTTTATTTAATATCCGATTTCTATACGCCATTCAAAAATTTTTTACATATATTATAACTTCTGTTAAAAGAATACCAAAATTTGTTTAGGTCCTTTTCCGTCAATTTTAGCATAGATTTAGCCCATCTGCAAAATTTTAGCGAAATCGAAGGCCATCCGACAACCGAGCTTAAGACATCTTAGTAGTAGACACACCTTTTTAACGATGTATAGTTATAGAAAAAACAAAAATGATTAGCTGTTTTTACAGAAGAAGTAGAAAATTTTCCTGTTCCGAAAAACTCTCCTAGTAGTAGTAGAGTATTCAAAATCGCTTTCAACAAATTTAACTTTTCTCTGCCTACACATTGTGATACGCTCTAATGTACATATCAGTTACATTTAATGCCTTTTTTATAATTTTGAGTTCAAAATAACATGCTGTTAATTTGGCATGCGTTAATGATTTCGGAGTAAAAATTTTATGAATCCG
>NW_016239472.1:0-1072 GCF_001687245.7 Rhagoletis zephyria | reverse complement strand
TGCTACTGCGGAAGTGTTATTGTGCTGCTTGTTTATTTTCATGAGTGCCATGAGTACAGTAAACAAAACCAAAAANTATTACAGTAAACAAAACCAAAAGCTAGCAAAGCAAAGAGCACAACTAAAATTCCTATTAGAATGTAGAAAGTATGACCTCATACCAAACCATCTGGCAAACAACGTAGTTAAAAGAACGATAGCCACGACATCTCAAAAAATAAAGCAACAAATTGAAACAACAAAACGATCGTACCTTAAAAGAATACTCAACATAGAGATTACACAAACAAACATGAACATTAAAACAACAAGAGATCACATAAATTACGCGGAGCGAAAACTAGTACGCATTCTCAACGAAACTGAATTAAANACAACAAGAGATCACATAAATTACGCTGAGCGAATACTAGTACGCATTCTCAACGAAACTGAATTCAACTCTACAATTTCTCACCAAAATTTCCTAAGCCAGAGAATAACGAAGGAACGAGAATCAATACAAACAGCGAAACTAGAAAGACTAAAACATAAACAATTGCAAATTTTATTAATTTTGATGAGCTTCTTTGGCCTAGTTGGTGATTAGTGCAAGTAAAAACAACGTTTTTTCTTGACTGCTTTGCCCTACGTTTCGCTAAACTCCTTAGCATGCTCAGGGGCCAATTTTCATATACGTGTATTTGTTAACATATAAACACAAACNGGTGATTAGTGCAAGTAAAAACAACGTTTTTTCTTCACTGCTTTGCCCTACGTTTCGCTAAACTCCTTAGCATCCTCAGGGGCCAATTTTCATATACGTGTTTGTGTTTATATGTTAACAAATACACGTATATGAAAATTGGCCCCTGAGCATGCTAAGGAGTTTAGCGAAACGTAGGGCAAAGCAGTCAAGAAAAAACGTTGTTTTTACTTGCACTAATCACCAACTAGGCCAAAGAAGCTCATCAAAATTAATAAAATTTACGAAGAAAATTGGCCAGAAAATAAGATATTATATTAGATATAAACAATTGCAAATTTTAGGAATATGCGTCAACAGTGAGTGGTTTATAAACAAAACAAACAT
>NW_016239471.1:0-1072 GCF_001687245.7 Rhagoletis zephyria | reverse complement strand
TTTCCTCAGTAGAGCAAAATAATTCTTCCTTACTATTTTATGGAAAAATTTTTTTGCAATTCGGTATATGGTGCATAGCAGGACTCCTGAACCGAGGTCAGCGTAAGGTAACCCTCCTATAAAGTGAGGAGTAGTTCGGCTGACGCCACTCCCTTGAACGGAGGTAAATAATTTTCTTGAGTGCAGCTGTAGCTGCCAGCAGTTCGCCTTGCACACTTCCACAGTTTTTGAACTGAGCCCTCTCACTGCAAAAGAAGCTCCCAGCCTTAGGGCATTGTTTAAATTTTAGTTACCGGATTTCTTTAGCATGTTTCGGGCAGATGTAGCTGCCTTTAAAGAAGCAGCCTATTGGTTGCGAACTTTCGTAATACCGTTTAGTGAGATAAATATCTTTTCTGTCAACCAAGAGCGATCATAGCCCTGAGATCGCTGATAATAAGATCATAATTAGCCTGAAACTGCATCTTCTCTCTCTCGCTCTCTNGCACCTTTTCTACCCAAACCTAGTGGCATTGTTTAACTCCCCAGCTGTGTACGTCATCGTCCTTCGGTTGACATGAAGCTGAATTTGCGGTAAATATGGAATATCATCCCTAGCCCCCATCTGTAACGTAGTAACAAAACATAATATAATCTAGCATCAGTTTGGCATGACACGGGTTGGTTCATCGAAACTATTTCTAGCCATATATTTAAAAGAATAAGAAAAATCACAATTAATTCAAAGTATACATATAAGTAAGGGCGGGTCATTTTTTTTTACTTTGCGCGTGTATCATAGCAGGATTCTACGTGTAATTCTAAGCAAATTTTTCCAAGAAACCATGGATCTAAAATCAATGTGGAGCTTGCCAAATTGGGAAAATGGGTTTCGAAGAAAATGGGAAAAGTTTCACTGTTACGCCCTCTGATGGAAGTTTTAAGAAAAAGATAAGCGCAGAAGTGGATTGCCAAAAAAATCAATTATAGCATGTTTTTATGCAAATTTTAGTTTAGTACTTCTAAAACTTATTTAGACCCATAGTTTCTTCGGCAAATTTGCCCATGCAAATTGACCCGCCCTAATACACAT
>NW_016239470.1:0-1072 GCF_001687245.7 Rhagoletis zephyria | reverse complement strand
GCTTTGTTGGAATTTCGCTTGCTCTGTATACTGATTGAATACTGAATATTCTATTAAATAGCAAAATAAGGCAAAAACCTAATGAATTGGGATTTTTTGGGTTAGATTTAGAAGCGTTGGAACAGCTGGTCAAAGTAAAAATTTTATGGAATTTTTGCGATTAAAAAAAAATCGAAACTCAGATACCAAACCCAAAGTTTTTTTTTGTTTTTTAAGTTCGTGACTGTTTAGATTTTGTGCGTAGAACAAAATAAAGCGGTGTCAATGATGTTGATATTTAAAGACAACCTTAATGTGTTTGTATCAATTGTTTCATACATTTTTTTTTAATAGAAACATATCTGAGCGCTATTCAATGTCCAGCTAAAAAATTTGGATATTTGGTATATGCTCGAAGAATTGTTTTGGAATATTTTTTAAGAGAAAATTTTCAGCACAACGCCTAAATTTTTTTTTACAAATATGTGACCATATTTTTAACAAAAATTCGAAAAATTTATAACATGATTACGTCATATATTTTAATAAACTTTTGAGTAGAATACATTCTTTTTATAAATTAATGCAAACTTAAAATTGCACATTTTTGGTCTAATTCAAAATTCAAAACAGTTTCGTGCATACATCTTTTATAACATAATTTTAGAATGGTAATTTTAGCACAAATTTCAAACAAATTTTAAAAATGTTGCAAAACATAATTTTATAAGGCCGTAACTAGTAACGTATTGAATTCGAAACTTTTACACTTTTTTTTAGCAAACAACTAAAAAGTTGTCAGACTCTTTCAAGCTAGAAAATCTAGATTTAAAAAAATTTTTAGAATATAATTTTACTTGAAGTTTAGTAAAAAAGTTTAAAAAGTTAAAAAAATACATTTTATAACATAACTAGAGAAAAATTTATAATCATTTCAAAATCATAATTTATTAAAAGATTTGTAAATTCTAAGCTAAAATTTCAACATTAAAACTTACATAATTTCAAGTCATTTTAGAAAAATTTCGAATATTTTATCTTAATTTTTTTCCTTTGGAATCGAATTAACATGTTTTCGAAATTATTTTAGAAC
>NW_016239469.1:300-1072 GCF_001687245.7 Rhagoletis zephyria | reverse complement strand
TTGCCGCCAATCTCAATCTGCATCGGTGGGCGATTGACGCGGATGGTGGGCACATCGACGTCCCGGTAGGTCACCGTCCGGGAGACCTGCTGTACGGCACCTTGTACCATCGTGGGACTGCTGCTCGGATTTCGAAATGAGGTCCTCACCGAGTACTTCACCGGGTTGTAGGTGATCATGGTGTCGCCTGAAGTAGAATATGATCCTCGGTTCCAAGAGCTACTCGCTGAAAAAACAGGTTTAAAAAGTTAGCATTTGAACAAAAGTCGGTTTTATCACTTACCTCCAGTGTTTTTGCTGGTAGATGATAGTACGGCGGCATTGTCAGCCGGCGACGAAACGGGCACCTCTCCAATGGGCACACTTTGCTGTTCGATGCGCTCAAACTTTTGCCCCTGCTGCTGCTGCGACTTTTCATTGACTTTTCCGGTGCTGCTGTTAACCAGCAACAGCAGCGTAGTTCCACACAAAAGTAACACCCTTTTCATCTTGGAAGTTTTGAAGTTCAATCAAGTTCAATAATGTGTTGGTGTTGTTGGCAGTAAGTGGTAAAGAAAGAGAATGCAAGAATTGTTTTTATCACAAGTTGGTAGTAAGTAGTAGTCAGTAGTGCTCGGCAGTAAGAATTAGGAGAATGAAGAAAAATCGAGAACCAGTTGTAAGTGACAGTGTGTGGGTCTTTTTGTCGAACTCTACTTTTTCAGCGACAATACTTGTTTGTCCGCGTCTTCTGAGCCTTCTTCGTTCTCCGAACTTTCACTGAATCTTGTTC
>NW_016239469.1:0-232 GCF_001687245.7 Rhagoletis zephyria | reverse complement strand
AGGACGACTTTCAAAACGACTGAAATATGTTTGTCAGGCGAGGAAAGGTGGTAGTGAAAGGAAAGGAAAACAAGAAAAAAACAAGCCAAGTGAAGTGAAGGGCACAACTTTGGAGAAAGAGAGTGACAACAAAAGTGGAGATGATGATGAAGAAGACCCTCCACCGGAGAAGAACTGCGCCAGTATGTGCTTGAGCTTGTTTGCCAGCTTGACGCCAAGTGGAAGATGAGGA
>NW_016239467.1:0-1072 GCF_001687245.7 Rhagoletis zephyria | reverse complement strand
AAAACGTGCTTTGATTGAGATAATATTGATATGTGAACATAGTTTTAGATCTATTTCTATTTAGCCATCGGCAGATAAGGTTCTTCCTCTTCTTCTTTTATGTCAAACTCATACAAATTCATGATTACGCTGGCGCGTTCATAAAATCACAGTATAGACAGCACAGTATAGACCATGATAAAAAACATAANGATAAGGTTCTTCCTCTTCTTCTTTTATGTCAAACTCATACAAATTCATGATTACGCTGGCGCGTTCATAAAATCACAGTATAGACAGCACAGTATAGACCATGATAAAAAACATAACAAGGTAAAACCGTTCTCTCAATTCGTCGGCCATGATTTTTTTTTTAAGTTTGCCAACATTTATAATTATATAAAATTGATAGTAAAATAAGGAATTGTTCGAAGTTGTTGTTGTTTGAGATTGAAAATGAGAATGCGTGTGTGAGTTTGTTTGTAAACGTTCAAAATTAAATTGTTTGCAAACGTCAAGAATTTGAAAAATTCCTCTCAGCGGTTCTACCTTTCTATTTTTTATCATGGTATAGACAGTGACCAACCTTTTTGGGTTATTGTTGTAGTTATATTCACTCCTGAGGAAGGCACGGGGTTGTGTGCTGCTATTTAATGGCCTTCCTCAGACTTTTTCTTAGATTTCAGAGTTGTGTGCTGTATTATTATTAGATATATAAATTTAAGCATTTGACAAATCGTGATTTTATTAAAAGAAAATTATAAATGGTGTTGAAAAACCAAACAAACGCTGGTGCGAAAGCTCTATTTTTGNTCTATTTTTGTGTGTTGTTAAAATTTATACATGGCGTATTGATGGTAATAGAAGCAATGTATTCTTTTGTGGATTTTATGTTACTTGAGAATTTAGACAACGTGCGAGCTGCCAGGTTCTGTTATCAATATAATTAACACAAGTTTTTCCGCGTGGTTACCTTTCAATAAATAGAATAAACAAATATTCGCTAATAAATTGGATGTATTTTGTAACTGACAACTAACATATGCTTTTTGTTCTTTTCTCCATTTTGATTTTGACTCTTTATTACCGCCAA
>NW_016239466.1:0-1072 GCF_001687245.7 Rhagoletis zephyria | reverse complement strand
GGCTTGATGCATTTCTGAACGCACCCATAATCAACATTTTTTGAATTTTCCTTCTGCCACCTCACAGTACTTAAGAATATCAAAAATAAGGCACGTGTTTTTCTATTTTGAAATCGGTTAATACTTACCCGTGCCGCCGGAGCTTTTCGGTTTCCCATGTATTATACATGTGGAACAAATTTTTTTCGTAGAATTGCTATAAAATTATAGTGCTTACTTAACTATACAATTTTACTATGTATGTTTTATCTCTTGTATACAAAAATTTTTTATTTTATGCGTTCGTAACCTCATCACGCACTAACAGCTCCACTGATTGTTTTATTATATTTTTTTTGTTTTGCATTCGATTTGATGCTTTCAGCAGGCTTCTAGTAAAAAAAATTTGAAATATAGGCCTGCCGGCTATTGGAAAATTTAAAATTATATAAAGGCTAGACGGCCTAGAGCTCAAAACCAAATTATTAGCTCAATACAATATTCAAATTTGAAGAGATACAAAAAAAATATTTTGGAATGTGGTTGCAACCTTTATAAAAGAATACAACAATGGTTATTAAGAAGGCATACTTATTTAATACTCCAATATGGGTATCAAACGGAAGATGTATGTACTCCGCACAAAGGCGAATACTTTAATCCCCACATATTTTTGGATAGGATTGCCATTTTCTATAATACAAAATTTTTTAAACTATGCTAAATGCGTGCTAAATCAATTATTATTAAACAAAAGGTGTAAAGAGGAGCTGGCACCTACATAAAAAAACGCTGCAATTCAAACAAAAATCGTATTTAGCGCAAATAGAATTTATATTCGAACAAGTAAAAATGTCTATGTTCGGGCGATGGAGAACATTAAATACCCGACGCACGTATTAAATATAGTTTTTCACATTTCCGAAAACTACCATAACATGGTAAGCAGGGAACGTTTTACCCCTATATCAAACTTCTTTGATAGTGTGTTCAGTTAGACTTTATAAGATAAAGTTAAATAGTTATAAGTGGGCGTTATATGAGAAGTGGGCTTGATTTCAGTCCACTCCAAAAATTTTCAATTCTTGCTTTT
>NW_016239465.1:0-1072 GCF_001687245.7 Rhagoletis zephyria | reverse complement strand
TTTTAAGACTTCCACCAAAATATTTCGGAAAAATATTAAGATTTACGTGTGCTGGACTGAATTGAAAACACCTCCAAAAATGGAGCTCTTTATGAGTAAAATTAGTTTCTTAAAGATTTTTTGAAAAAATCCGCTGAAATAACAAATTTTCAAGGAATCGTAATAATGAAATTTTGGATGCTGTTTTTTAAATTTTTTCAAAGATTGGTTTAGACTTTTGAGGCATCATTGGTAAGGTATTTTGTGACCATTTTTATTCATTTGCTAATAAATTCATTCAAATGATGAAAGAGAACGAGTTTCATTCCAAGTTGGTATTGGAAAAAAAAATTGGGACGTAAATGAGTTGTTTTTGCACAGAAATATAAGGGTAGGAAATTTTAAATTTAATTATGATATCATTCCATCTCTCCGTTTAAACAATTGTTCTTTAAAGCTGGTCAGTAAAGTTACTAACTTGGGATTTGTGATCAACTCCTCTCTCAGCTGTACAGATCATACTAACTCGGTTGTAAACGAAGTTTATGGGACCCTTAGGTACCTCAGGCAATCTGCATCTTTTACACCAGTTAGTACTAGGCGTAAACTTGCCCTACAATTAATCTTACCGATAATTACATACTCTGAGTTGGTATATGGTAAGCTTGACTCCAATTCTGCTCGAAAATTGACATTCTATTTAATTATGTTACGCGGTATGTGTATGGATTACGGAAATTTGACTATATATCCGCTTGGAGGTCTTCCTCGCTACGATGTGACATCTTAGACTACATAAAAGCCAGGAACTGCATTATCCTCTATAAATTTATACATACGAGAACCCCACGTTATCTGTATGACAAACTCATTTTTCCAAAGTCGGAACGTTCTTCTGACTTAATTCTGCCTTCATACAACTTTAAAAACTCTACCAGACTGTTTTTCATTAACGCTATTCGTATTTGGAATTCTATTCCTCATGCCGTCAAAATCAAATTAAACCAAAGCAACTTTAAAACTTCCCTCCATATCTATTTCTCATCTAGTTGATGAAACTTCTAAATATTTAAGTTTTTATCTAGCCCATAAT
>NW_016239464.1:0-1072 GCF_001687245.7 Rhagoletis zephyria | reverse complement strand
TTTCCGGAAATTTTAAAGTTTTAATGACCTTTCAGCTCGGGTATTTCGATTTTTGAAACAAAATAAAGTGTTCTTTGAAATCCTTGCCATATATCTGTGGTCATAAGCTATAACCGTCTAAGTCGAAGTCGAGAAAAAAGGTTTTTAATATTTGGATTGTAATGTTAGCCTTATGGGGAAACCAAATATTTTCGCCTATAACTTTTTACGTAGCCTAGCTGGCGAGATGGGGATTTCACGTACGCATGGAATAAGATAGCATATATCTTCCTTAAGTCGACTTAGGCGGTTGTTGCTTGCGACCACAGATATATACATACATATGTAGCATGGCGCAGAGTAGTCTTGAAAAACATGGTTAATAGCCAATAGAAAAAGAAGACACCATAGACACCATTTCCAAAAAAAAATGGTTTTGATTGATTGCAGGTTTTTCATTCGGGTTTCAAACCGTTTCAAAAAACTGGATTGAAAACCTGATATTTTCGGTTTACCGAAGAACAATATATAAAAACACCTCAAAAAAATAAAAAAAAAAATCTATATAGATTTAGAAATTAATTTTCCTATCTTTGTTTAAGAAATATTTATTATTTTTATGAAAATATAGCTTACTATCTAAGAAAACAAAATTCGACGAATTTTAATAAATGCAAATCAAAATTTTAAAAGCTTTTTAATGAGATTTTTTTAATTTTTTAATATGCAGTTTTGTAGCCTTTTAAATTTTAGTATAGTAAGGTGAAAATTTGAAGTAGCTACTCCGTATATACTGATATATTAAATACTTATTTAAGTAAGCAGTACTTGACTATTTACCATAACATAAATACCCAAATACTTTTGTATACATATATTATGCAGAAAAATCAAGTAGACAGGACGTATAAGCAACAACTAAGTATGTTAGACATTTGTTAGCTTTACTAATTTCACACGAACTTCAAACAAAGCGAAAGAAAAGAATATTTACAAGCTCCTTTTCTTTATCACTGCAAAAAAAAAAAACTAAATTGCAGACATATGTACATAAGTAGCTGCATAGATATGTACATATGTTCGTACGCATGTG
>NW_016239463.1:0-1072 GCF_001687245.7 Rhagoletis zephyria | reverse complement strand
TGGTACGTTTTGGGAGTCAGCCTGTATTGCATCTTAAAATGCATATTTCTATTCATTTGTAATGCCAAAATAACATAAACTTATACATTCGCGTAAATTATAAATAGCAAAACCCCATCTAGAAGTCATGCTTTTTTCAGCGCTTCTTGATTAGGTCGAGGCCACGTAACGAGCGGAGAGCGGCTGAACGGCTGAGCGGCGCCATACAANAGCCGCTCAGCCGCTCGCCGCTTTGCCTTCTCGAATAGCTTCTCTTTAGAAGGACTCTCTAAATTATCTTCTGGGTTATACCAGGAACTTGCAACCCTTACTGAATCGAATTTAATAGTGTACTAATATCCGTTTTCACCAATTACTTACAGCACAAGACCAACGATGAATGGTTCCGGCGGATATTCATCACTAGACTTCTTTTTCCGGATATCATTAAGCAAAAAGAAACCAGATAGAATCTGTAAGGTAGTTACCGCTCCAGCGAGTTTAGCAATATGCTCGCTATATGGCGCCAATAAATCTCCAAGTGCTTCCATATTTCTGTTGTTGAAGTCTCAGTTTCAAAAATTTCCTCGGATGCTGTGCGAATATCCTTGACAATGAAATGTTTTTACTTTGATTGCACCTTGATATGCTTCTGCATTCAATTCTCTTCGTTCTGCTTTACCTAATTTTATTACGACTTCCACAACAGCTCTCTTTATCCAAAACCAACGGGTATTTTGTATGTATGTATTTACTATCCAAACATCAAGTTCAAGAGCACTTCCGCCGCCGGCACACACTGCCCCGTTATCTAATATATTTGACTGACAATTCAATTTACACATACACTACGACAGCAAGCTTGTGCATTTGTTTTGTTTGTTTTTTATTGGCCAGCCCCTTGTTGCAGTTCGATTTCTGAGATAGTTTTGCAATTTCGCTTTGATTTTTATTTCAATTGCCACTGTCCTTAATTTGATTACACCTTCAATTTTGTATTATGCTAGTATTTTTTTAATGTGATAGTTCAATGTGAATCAAATAGCAATCGCCCACTCAGTTTAGCTTATAATTGATTCAAAGTAAATTTCTG
>NW_016239462.1:0-1072 GCF_001687245.7 Rhagoletis zephyria | reverse complement strand
CTTTTGTAAGTTGGAATTTTTTAGTTTCACTTGTCTGTATAATTTTTTTTATTTTTCGTTTTTTTTTTTAATTTTTTTATATGGCCAAATATCTGCTTTAAAACGAAATCAAAATCATTCTTGTAACTTAAATTGTTTTTGAGATATTAAATTTTTTTTTCAAATTCGGGATATTTTTAAATTTTATACATTCCAAAACAGAATTGTGTTCTTCCTTTGACAGAACTTTGTTCTATGATAAAATAACAGTTTTGACCAAAATTCATCCAAACTAAAAAGAAATGTTCGATTCTAACCATTGGTCGATTTTACATGGATTGACCCATATGCATGTTTATATGAGAATTTCGTTAGACTAGATTTCTTTAAAACGCATACATNTATGTGGCTCTGATTTTTATATTTATAAATAACTATAGCATATGCTTGTACATATTTGTATCTATGTATAACGCCCATTGAAATACTTTTATTCTTATGTATGTAGTTGTATTTATATACATTCGCATATGTATTTATGCTTTTATTTTTTTCACCACGTTTACTCATTCCGCGCTTTACAGCTTGATTAAAATCTCAACTAGGTCTCATCATCAACACTGCACTTTTTTTAAGTTTTTCAATAAAATTTTTGTATATTTTTTACAGATTAAAACTTGTTTGCGTAAATTTTGTAAGCAACTCGATTTTTTTAATTAAATACATTTTTTACGAACTATGTACATATGTATGTATATATGTATGCTACTTGGTTTTCCATGCTGTTGGTTTCCATTGGAAAATACTTGGCGCGCATACATTTTTATATGTTAAAAAAGTTGTCTGCAAAAACACATTTTTTTTTAAATAATTAAAAATTTTAATTAAAAATAATGTTTGTTTTAACATTTTATATTTATTTATTTACATTTTGTATGCTTAACAAGTTTAAATCGAACCGGAAGTGCAACGCAGCGTAAAAGCTTTAGGCAATGAATAAACAGAATTTAAAAATTTAGAAATGTAAAATGCTGTGCTGCAGAAGGTTCTCGGCACAGTGGGGTATGCATGAGACTACTAAACTGGTCTACAG
>NW_016239461.1:0-1072 GCF_001687245.7 Rhagoletis zephyria | reverse complement strand
ATGTCGAGTGAATGCAGATCCTATTGATTCAATCATTTTACAGCTCTGAGTTTTGGCCACCTCCGCACTAAATTGACATTTTCTCTCACATAGCGACATCTGTACTTTAAATCTGAAACTGCGCTAGCAACACTATGAGCACTGCATTGACGACTTGGGATATCAACCAAATCAGCTGAAAATGGCTGAAAGCGAAATCCAATTGAACACGTCAGATAATTCGCCTGCTGTCATTTTGCTTGGATATAAAATCGTTTGTAGAAGTGGGCGAAAGTTCTGGGAATTTCCTTGTACAAATTGGCCTTTTCTCTCACAACATTTCAATAAATAAGCTTAACAAGGTAACTTCCATGAAAGTGTAAAAAGAAATTATATTTTTTAGTGAAAGTTTGTCCTTTGAAACTAACCTAACTTGTTTTATTATTTTATGCGGCGCTGACAAATATTTTTCAGATATTTTATTCTCTATCCATTTGGTAGGAATCATTTATCTGCTGCAAGTATATTACCGGCAACACGTCGACATGTTCGCCGACAAGACTNACGGCGCGGGTATACCACGTCATTGACATATGCTCTATCCCTGCTCACCACCGCGTGCCTGCTGTTGTTTACTGGTAGCCACATGCCAGGCGCAAATGCTGCTGCGGTAATGTCTGTCGATTTAGGTACAGAATGGATGAAAGTTGGTGTTGTATCACCTGGCGTACCAATGGAAATAGCGCTTAATCGGGAATCGAAACGTAAAACGCCGGTTATACTCGCTTTCCGCGATGGTTTGCGCACATTTGGCGAAGATGCTGTGACTGTGGGAATTCGAGAACCATCTGCCGCTTATGGATATTTACTCGATTTGTTGGGCAAAACTATTGATAACCCAATTGTGGATTTGTACAGGTTAGTAAACGCATAAACTGTAATTTGGGAAGCCCTATCTATTCCAATAATTTTAAAAAACAAAAATGATTTTTTGGATTCAGCGAGAAAACGTTTCGCCATAAACGGTTTTATTTCTCTTTCAAATATTTTTATAACGGGTGATTTTTTTGAGGTTAGGATTTTCATGCATTAG
>NW_016239460.1:0-1072 GCF_001687245.7 Rhagoletis zephyria | reverse complement strand
GTAAACTACTTTTATTACGAATTGAAACGATTTTAATGAATATTCATGGCTACCATTAATAGTAGTATGACAGTTAGATGAGTTAGATGACATATCTGTACAGAAAGTAAACAAAATAGAATTGGATGTTGAAAGTAAATGNAAGCTGCAATTGTCATTTTTATATCAATTGTCATCGCGGTGAGTTTTGTCAGTGTGGCGGAATAGGGCTGTTAGACTAGAATTATGTAAACTACTTTTATTACGAATTGAAACGATTTTAATGAATATTCATGGCTACCATTAATAGTAGTATGACAGTTAGATGAGTTAGATGACATATCTGTACAGAAAGTAAACAAAATAGAATTGGATGTTGAAAGTAAATGTGAGAACAGCCCATTTTTTTATAATAAATTTTTCGATAAGGGGCGTGTTGTAATTGTTCTAATTTCTAATAGCCTTATTCATAAAAAATAAAGTAGCTTAAAAAAGGTTTTTAAAATTGAAAAATGTTTGTAAACGGCAATTAAAAAAGCTTTCTAAAATACAATTAAATACAGCTTAATAAAAACAATAACTTTTAACAAGGAAAATACGAAAAAAAGGTGATTTTTGCAGAAGTGGGTATTAGTGACTTTTAGTGCATTTAAAGTTTCTGAGGTTTCGTTTACTTTTAGATCAGAATTGTCAAAATTGAGGAATTCAAAACTTAGTAAAACCCGCTTAAGTACCTCACGAAAATGTCAGCTTTCTGAGGTACTTAGACGGGTTGGGTACTTAAAAGAACCCGCTTAAATACATCGATGCGGGTACTTAAGCGAACATATACTACGTTTATACGCGCGTATTATTTGCAAATAACAATTTGCAAAAAGGTTAACTTTCCCGTATAAACGCTGAGTTAATTTTTTATTTGCAAATAACTAAATCACGCAAATAAGTTTTGATTAGTGGTACTATTTGCAATTATGCTTAAAAGCCGCCATTCTTAGGTCTATTTTCGCTTTTTGATGGCCCTCTTATTGCCTTTTTATAATCCACACGTTGTAATTTTTAACTTTATTTTCTTTTTCGATGGTCATATTATTGC
>NW_016239459.1:0-1072 GCF_001687245.7 Rhagoletis zephyria | reverse complement strand
GCGCTTGCAGTACGAGCAGTACTTGAAGATGTCAGAGGAGGCGGCAGTGGCCGCTGATGAGGGTGAAAACTCACTGAAGGTTTCTTCTTCATCATTTTGCTCAAAGTGATGAGGGTGAAAATCATTGGTGGAAATATCAGTGGTGTTGGTGACGGTGGTAACCTCAGAATCACCAAAATCGATCAGAACAGCTGTGCCATTGTTGGTGATAATGTTTTCCTTTTCTTCAGTCTTTTGTGCATCCGTTTTCGCTTCCGTTTCTGCCTCCACCAGCTTGCTGTGCTTCATCTTGCGAATGGCATCCAGAAACTGACGACGTGATTCCTCCCAGTTACTCTTGGGTGGCTTTTCTTTCCTTTTGAAAGTTGGAGTTTGCTGTGCTGGTGGCGCACTGGTTTCCTACGAAAAACAACAAAATGATTGTTAGAACGGCCGACACCAGAGGAAGCTAGTGTCGCTGGTGATTTTTCGAACACACATTAATTTTTGTTTCGACTTCAAAACCTACCTCTTCTTGATGATCACCACTTTGAACTTTATTCTTATCACCACCATCGTCATCACTATTTTTTGNAACACACATTAATTTTTGTTTCGACTTCAAAACCTACCTCTTCTTGATGATCACCACTTTGAACTTTATTCTTATCACCACCATCGTCATCACTATTTTTTGAACTATCGACTCCTCTCTGCCTCGCCGAGCTAAACACCGGTCGCCTCTTGGTGCTCGTCTTTGCGCAGATTGTCACGTGTTTGTCGAGGCGCTCTTTGGCGGCAAAGGTGCGAGCGCAGTGTTTGCACTCCAAACTCGCCTGTTCGTTTCGAGTGGAGTGGCTGCTTCTGTTGCTGTTTGTCGAGGACGGTCTTCGTTGGCTGCTGCTTCCACTGTTTGACTCGACGGCAGCCCTTGAAGAGGTGCCGGTGGAGGATGTCTGAGAAGTGGTGGGTGGCTGTGGTGCTCTGCTGCTGCTGCTGTTGACTTTGCTCCCTGCGGACGAAGCGGTGCTGTTTACTCTACTCGGTTGCACTTTTGCCAGTGGTGCTTGACTGTGTTTGGATACTTTTGCTG
>NW_016239456.1:0-1072 GCF_001687245.7 Rhagoletis zephyria | reverse complement strand
TATAAGTCACGTACGTAGCGTAGAATGCATTGCTAGTTGTGCATGCGTATGTACATAACAAAACTAAAGTAATATGGGAATGATGTTGTCTGATGTGTTGGGCGTTCCGTGGGGTACATCGATTTTCCATATCTTATACGGCACCGTGAATTACTTGGATCGCTCGCCTAATTACTATCGCGAACTACCTCATCCAACGGCCACATTCTTAATTCGATTTAACAGTTCTCTGCCTATGTGTTACATATTACAAAATGGGTGCGAAATACAAGTTATTATCAAAAACTTCAGCATGCGTAGTAGCATGAGTAGTATGAATAGTAGCATGAATAGTATGCGTGAGTAGTATGCGTAGCAGCATGAGTAATGTGCGCATAACTAATTTTTATACTCATACTCGCTACCATGCTACTCTTCGCAAACTTTTTCTTTGAAAGTACGCTTTATAATCGTAATTTCTATATGCTATACCTACTATACGTACGCATAATTCTTGTTTCGAAATGCGCATTTTTATACTCATGAGATACTCGTTGCGGTTCTCTGGTATGTACATACATATGTAATTTAGGAGTACTAGGTACTACCAAATGAATAACAGTTGTTTCTGTTGTAACTCCTGGTAGTGCAGAGAGAGCCGATGGTCACTACTGCTGAAATACACGGCAAGAAGTCGATCGGCAATCGAGATCGAGATGGTAGATACCGATTTATCAGTCCTGTAATCGCTGCCCAGTACTGCAGGGTAGCTCAGTAGGTGGCATATTTTTCCATAAGTTGGATATAATTGCAATTTTTTTTCTGCGGTAGACACTTTGTATTAAATAATCATCATGTTAACATTTATATATTTACCTAGATTTCAATTATCTGCAAACTGACTCACAAACTTTTGAGTGTTTTCCAAATAGTAATCGTCAACCGCAATTAAAATGGACACTGTTAAATCATTTAAAATCATTTTTCATTCAAAATGTTTACCTATCTCACCGCGTCATAATAAAAAATGTGCGAAAACCTGTTAGTCACAAAAAGTAACAACTTAATACACTATGTACCATCGCCGCGCTTA
>NW_016239453.1:0-1072 GCF_001687245.7 Rhagoletis zephyria | reverse complement strand
AAATACGCGATAAAGACTTTTAATACGCAAATAAATCGTTTTTTTTTCTCTGTTTCTGTTCTGTATCGTTAAGCCAGTCGTTGCGTTTTTTCAGCTATTTTATGGGTTTTAAGCAGTGAATGAATGTTTAAGTAAGCGTTGGCGGTTGGTGTTTGATGACTATGAGTTGACAGTCGGTGGTGTTGATGGCATCACTTGTCAAATTGGTGGGTTGGCCGCATTGCCCAACTGACTCATGCACTTACGGTGGATTTCAAAGTTCGGTTGATGAATTTGAAGAAAATTTCTTTTTTGATCTCATATCAGGTTTTAGAGTTTTAATTTTGAAATATTTCACTGGAAATGACTAAGAATAATCAACGTTTAGTTAGAGTTCCTAAGGATCGTATGCTAATCTGGCATTATTTCTTTCCTTTCCTCTCCTTTCTTGGATACTGAAGAAATTAACAGTAATCTAAAATTTGTATATGAGGATTGAAGTCGGTTTTGGTTTTGGTTTTGGTTTTTCTTTTCTTTTCTTTTCTTTTCTTTTCTTTTCTNCTTTTCTTTTCTTTTCTTTTCTTTTCTTTTCTTTTCTTTTCTTTTCTTTTCTTTTCTTTTCTTTTCTTTTCTTTAATTTCTCTTGGTTAAAATTGTATAGAAGTGGACAGCTCTTTAATGGAAAAATACTGTATCACTTCCTATGCGTGTTTTACGTGCATTTCTGTGGCTTTTGTAATATTAGTAATAGACCAATTTTGTGAAGTTATATTTAGACCAAAACTGGTCCCTAATATTTCCAATACAATGTCTGATCTCAATGTGTGATAGATCTCAAAACAAAGCTGCCTAACTGTCAACGAAGATAAGTCGAACGTACCTTATGCGATATGTTATCCGTTTTCGATAAACTCCTAGAGATTCCTCAACCAATACACTATGGGTAATTTTTTTTATTGATTGGAAATCTGTTTTCCACATGTTTGCAAAAAAAAACCTTAACCCTTGACAACCGACCAATTTCATTGAAAAAGTTTGAATCTAGTTTTTTTTTAATATTCATATTATGTAGAGTAACTAATTAAAAAAAAAA
>NW_016239452.1:0-1072 GCF_001687245.7 Rhagoletis zephyria | reverse complement strand
AAATATATCCAGCGCCCTCTTAACTACGCACAAAGAAGTGAGGCCGAAATAAGTGACTGGGAAGAGCTTGAAATACTGGCTGACTGAAAAATTCCCGCAAATATGAACAGAGAGTTAAGCGACTTAATGGTAGTAGCACAGAAAGTTGTGGAGGAGACGAACCCGAGCCCCCAGTCGATTAAGACGGATCAAATGTTCCACCCCGTACGAAAAGCGGTTATGCGGCTGAAAAATAAAAAAAAACTGCCGCAGCTGACGTCCTGCCTGCCGAGCTATTCAAGTACGCCGGCGAGGAGTTGATAACGTGCATGCATCTCCTCTTATGCAGAATATGGTCAGATGAACGCATGCCCGCAGACTGTAGTTTCATAAGACCTTGCCATTCGCGCCATCTACCGCGGGATATACCACCAAGGCAAAGGTCTATCGAGCATATTTTGTGAAAGGCTGAAGCCCACCGCCAACAAACTGATTGGACCTTATCAGTTTAGCTTTAGATCTGGCAAATCCCCTATAGACCAGGTATTCACCATACGCCTATTCATGGAAAATACCCGCGAGAATAGGGATAGACATACACCATCTCTTTGTCGACTTCAAAGCCGATTTCGACAGTCAGAAAATGAGTTGTCAATATGCCGCGATGTCTGGTCTTGGTATTCCCGAGAAGCTAATGTGTCTGTGTAAAGTGTCGTTAAGTAATACCGTCAGCTCAATCAGAATCGCGAAAGACCTCTCCGAATGTGGTCTAAGACAGATCGACTCGCTTTCCTTTGATTTCTTAAATATGGAACAATTTAATACAAGACCGTGCAATTGCCGGCATATGCCGGTGGCATCGACATCATCGGTAACAAAAACTACGAAGTCTTTTCTGCCTCTTGCAAGTTCGATAAGTAATATAACTTCGACGACGTAGAGAATAGAATTTCGTCCACTTCGGGTCCACTTCGGGATTGAGTAGGCTATCGACGTGCAAAAACCACACCCTATAAGTCACCATCATGTTCGTGCTGGTGTATGGGTGACAGGTAATAAGATCAACGGAAATAAGGTCAATTGGCTTTATTTC
>NW_016239450.1:0-1072 GCF_001687245.7 Rhagoletis zephyria | reverse complement strand
CGGCGGCTATCACTTTAAAGTGTGCAATTCGGTTAAAAACATAAAAAATAGCAGCTACCAAAAAAAAAAATGACGCTACCCAGTGGGCAAACGCTTTACAAATTCTTTAATAACACCTTCTCTTTGGTAGCTGGATTTAAAGACCTTAGTCAAAAAAGAAAAAAATTGTAGAAGACGTGTATTTACATAGGTGCGTATTTGTCGTCAAGTTAAATTTGTACCGCTTCGTTATTATTTGAGCATATTTTACTCTTCTGCGAGAAGCTGAATCAGAAGTTGTACAGAATCGAGAACGGTAGGCCTCAAATGTAGTTATCAATAGTGATCAAGGCTTTATTAAGAAAAGCACTTGCTCAGAGAGATAACTTTTCTCCTCTTCTTGAAGGCAATGAATCTATGGAAAGTGAAACTATTTTCTAAAGTGACTTATGTGCGATTCTGCGGTAGTAATACCCGCCCGGTCTAGTTGTCGAGTGACTGAGGTATCTCTAAGTAGGAGAAGCTAATATGTAGTAGAAATTTACAAAATAAAAATAAACACATACATAAGTACTATATATAAGCAGCTGCCATATAACCAGAAAGGTTCGTTGGTTAAGGAGCAAAAAAGTTCTACATCGAGGATCGATCAAGACTACTACTACAACTACAAAAAAAAGATAGCTGATTAAAATAAAATTAGGCTTCTTAAAATTGCCAAAAGGAGTGGACATGAATTGGTGACATTGATTGACACTGTAATTTCCAAAACTCTTCAATAAAATCTTGGCCTCAAATAAAATCATGGCCTCCTAAAAAACAGAAATAAGGCCTGCGGGCGTTATTGCCTTTTTGAGAAAGAAATTAAGCCCGCGGGCTTTATTACCTTTTGGCGGTGGGCATTATTTCCCTTCCGATATGGAAAAACGCCCGCGGGCTTCATTTCTTAAAAAAAATTTAATAAAGCCCGCGGGCCTTCTTAGTAAAAACAACCCGTGCGTCATCCACATCGCCACAGTATTTCTGCGGCGTGGGTACACAAATAACCCCAACTCCTCATCGTACATTCATATAGAGCATTTAAATAATGTAA
>NW_016239449.1:0-1072 GCF_001687245.7 Rhagoletis zephyria | reverse complement strand
GATTCCGCTAGCCTATGCAAAGTCGTATCCAAGGGACACACCAACTTCAGTTTTATTAAGGGAGAGGACGGTGCATGTAAAAGGACAGCGAAGGAATCTCTAGAAACCCTCAAAAATATGTACACACTTTCCTGGCTGCGATCAGAGGTATGACCTCGAACAAATTGTCAGCAACTCTCAAAAGAGCTACTCGGCGCAATCGTAGACAAAGAAAAAATTAAATTCGCTATTAAAAAATTCTTCTCTTACAACTCCCCTAGCCCAGACGGAAGATATCATATCGATAATGCTCCAGAAATTACAGGAACTCTAGCTATCCTGTCTGGAAAGGGTCTACAAAGTCAGTTTCATCTTGACATACATTCCGAAAAGCTGGAAAAGAGTTAAAGTTGTCTTCATTCCCAAATCGGGAAGAAGAAATCACGAAAAATCTGAAGACATCAGTATTGGAAAGACTGTTAGACTTACACAAAGAAACGACTGACATGCTTTGTTGAACTAGGCCAAAATTGCTTAGGCGGTTACAGCGGCAAATAAGAAGAAGAAGATATGGTTGTGAAGAAACGAAAATGGAAAAATCTGCGGAAGGTTTACGGGCCTTTGCGCGTTGACGACGGTGAAAACCGCAAATGTAGACGTAGTGTGCGGATTAAAGTAGAGCGGCTCCGCTGGCTCTGCCATGTCGTACGAATGGACAGACACGCTCCAAGTGTGCAAATATACGACGCGGATCGCGAAGCTGGTAACAGAGGAAAAGAAAGGCCTCTTCTGCGATTAAAGTTGAGCAAGTGGAGAAGGACTTGGCCTCACCAATTGGCGTCAGGCGGCATTTAAGAGAAACGATTGGCGTGCGTTTTTTTTTGGACTCGGCCAGAAACGTTTAGGCGGTTACAACACCAACCAAGAAGGATATAAATATGAAGGATCCTTTACTAAATTCGCGAACTGGGTAACTTTAAACGAAATTTCCAACAAAAAACTAAGAGATTATTATCCAAAAAAGCTATTGAAATAGGAAGAGAGATTCACAAATTTACCATGTGCAAATAAGCGCATGCAAATTTTCCTCTAT
>NW_016239448.1:262-1072 GCF_001687245.7 Rhagoletis zephyria | reverse complement strand
TTTTTTTGCATTGAAAACAAAAGTAGTTTGTGCTGAAGCAAAGTGTTGCTTCTGGCTGCCACCAAAAAAATCTGTTGTCTCCAAGTCAGACTGACAGCAAGAAAGACTGTCTGCACTAAAAGTGGCAATGTCTGGTGGCAGCTACCTCTGCAACAGAGACGGTGGTGGTGGTCGAAGAATCAAGAAGAAAAAGAATCGTTCTGGTCGATCTGAGCAGGCAGCAAACAAGGGAGAAAGCTGGAACTACAGAGAAAGAGAAAAGAACTGTCTAAGTTGCCATAACAGCAACACTAAGTTGTGAGTAGAAGGAACGTTTGAGAATATCTGTTCTTCTTTCTCTTCAACGGAAAACTCAGTCAGCAAAGTGCGCGCTGTCGATTGTTGTCGTTTGAGGTAGGTGAGTCTTTGCCAATGATTAATATGTGTGGTATGTGGTCGTTTGCCGGTAAAAAAGACGTTGATGGTAGACGTCGACCAGTAACAGTCGATCGGCGTCACAACAAAATGGGGGGCAAGGGGAGTAGAACTGTCTGGAGGGCAGTCACCAGCATAGAAGTAGTGCTGCAGCATTTCCGCCTCCTTCTACGAGTACACACTGCAAAACGAAGATATAAATCGCACACTATTTTTAGTGCCATTTGCCACTATCAACAGCAGCACTGCAAAAGACCAATCAATTAAACTAATAGAGTGCCACTCGTACTGCTTGGCAAAAAAAGAAGGAAAGTGGTAGACCCGGGCAGTGGGTGAACACACAATGGCACAACAAAAGCACCAACAACAACGACAACGACGCAACACCTTCTCTGC
>NW_016239448.1:0-172 GCF_001687245.7 Rhagoletis zephyria | reverse complement strand
TTTTTATATCTTTTATTAAAAATTCAAAGTTGACAAAGTTTACTTTAATCTAAATAAACAGCAGTTTCGTCATTTTCACAAATTATTTCAAACTCAAGATACAAATCTGATAATTCTTTTTGAAGGAATGCTGAAAATTCTGTATACTCCTGCTTCTTGCTTAACTTGTCAA
>NW_016239447.1:0-1072 GCF_001687245.7 Rhagoletis zephyria | reverse complement strand
TTTGTCCGGCGCAATGTGAGGCACTCACTCTCTCCGGTGGTGCCGCTTGATTGATTGCGGCCTGACTGCAGGAGGATGAACAGGATGAGAAGGATGATGACGATGATGATGATGATGCCGTTGTGTGTCAGTGTTGTGGCAGGCCGTTGAGGCAGGCCAACGCTCGGAACAGAATCGAGTGGCAGTTGCTGTGAACTCTACTGAATATTCAGAGAGAGAGAGAGAGAGAGAGAGAGAGAGAAAGAGAAAGAGAGAGTTCCAGTAGAGTGCAGACACCGTACAGTGACTGGTGCACTGGGCGCTGTCGAGAATGAAGAGCCTTCCAATCACTCAACACAAAGCTAGTCAGTCAGACACTTCGGTGTTGTTGACGGTGGTAATAGAAATAATAGCCGGGCAAATTGCTGCAGACGCAAATGCTGCTGCTGCTCACTACCGCTCTCAGCTCTTCTACTATATCACCCAAAAAGCCCATTAATTAGCGACGATGCAAATGCTGTTGCTGTTGCTAGAGAGCAGTGCGCAATTCTAGAAGCAGCCAGCTACTGAAGGATTCTTCCTTTTTCTCAGCAGCAGCGTGCATTGGCATTCTGTGGGTGAACGGCACGAGCGGACAGTTAGAATGAGAGAGGAAGGACATTTCAGTGTTGAATTGCTGTACGACCATTGACTGACTGACTGACGGACAGGCAGAATGGCTCTCCTGCACCCAAAGGCCATTATAATATACAGTAGTAGTAGCAGACAAGTACTGTACCGAATGTCAACTGGGCCATCGCCCGACGACCCTAAGAGAGGAGAGGAAATGCTGAAACAAATGAGGAGGAGGAGGAGGAGAACGTTGCAGCTACAAAACTGCTTCCACCAGAGGGTACAGCAAATATTAGTTCTATTCAAGTCATTGCTAATTTGCAGTTGTTTCAGCGCAGGGAGAAAAAGAAAGGGGGTCGGTTCCCGGTGCCCTTCGCCGTGCAATCAAGAAGCCGCCTGCCGCCTCAATGAAGCCCGTCGGCTTCTTCTGCGCGCTCATTTTCATCAGCTCAGTTAGCTTTCTCTCTCTCTCTCTCTCTCT
>NW_016239446.1:0-1072 GCF_001687245.7 Rhagoletis zephyria | reverse complement strand
CGAAATAAAAACGTAATTATAAAACATCAAAAGCTTCTTTTCCAGCTGATACTTACTAATTTCATTATTTTCTGTATCTTCATTGCCATTGTTCCGGATAAACTATCACTATTCTATTCTAGATCTACCGGTATTAATTGCGTTTGTTTACCCATTTCCTNTTAACAAACCGGTTACGAAATAAAAACGTAATTATAAAACATCAAAAGCTTCTTTTCCAGCTGATACTTACTAATTTCATTATTTTCTGTATCTTCATTGCCATTGTTCCGGATAAACTATCACTATTCTATTCTAGATCTACCGGTATTAATTGCGTTTGTTTACCCATTTCCTGTAAAATCCAGTAAAAGTTTTTACGAATTTTTATGTTTTGGCGTTTTCGTACGGAAATTGAGAGAGCGAAAAATTACAGTTGAAGTTGCAAGTTTTAACTACATTTTACTGGATAAATTTTTACTTGTAAGAATTTGCCAGTACGAAAAACAGCTGATCGCATGTTGCTGGATGAAATTTAAAATAATAAGGAAACTGTTTGTGGGTTTTTTATAGTTGAATTTCACAAACTAAAATTATTTAAATATAAAATATATTGTTTTATTAGGAATTTGCTGCGAATAAACAACCAATTTATCAGCTGTTCATGAAACTTGCAAATTATTACTGGATAAGCGTTCGCGTATTTTTTTGCAAATTTTTTCTATGAGAGCGAATTCTTAGAAACAACGTTGCTGGAGAGTTGCTGGCAAGTTAATGGATAATTTGTAAACAAACACAA
Source organism: Rhagoletis zephyria (assembly GCF_001687245.7). Classification (NCBI taxonomy): domain Eukaryota; kingdom Metazoa; phylum Arthropoda; class Insecta; order Diptera; family Tephritidae; genus Rhagoletis; species Rhagoletis zephyria. Next base: position 294 of record NW_016239446.1, on the reverse strand, counting down.
CTATTGTCTTCCCAGAGAGCGCATATTCCGATCTGCCTTAAGCTTGCTATACAGTTCAGAGCGAGCGCGAGCGTGCCCGTTCGCAAAGGCAAATAATTCCATTTTGTAGCCTGGGTAAAATTTGTCGTATGTTAATTTCGGTTGGTTGTTGGAAATCGCGATAGAAGTTTGGAATACAATTTCTCAAAAACGCGAAGAAAGATTTTCTCCAAAGTCTGAAAATGTTACTAGTTCACAAAACTCTTAAATTATTTAGTCTGTTCCAATAGCAGTCCGGTTTACAGGATTTAGTCA
>NW_016239445.1:826-1072 GCF_001687245.7 Rhagoletis zephyria | reverse complement strand
ACCAATAACGCGCTCAATGCAGCGGAAAGGGAGAAGCTACTCAAAACTTGTTTCTTCTTTTGGCTTCCGGCTTAACTGCTCGCCTTTGCCGACCACCTTTTTCGGGACACTTTAAAGCACGCCTACTGCTTCCACAGCCGCTTCCATTTCCGGCCACCGGCTTATCACCATTGCAACGTGGTTTAGCGGCTTTCCTCCTGCCGGAAACACTGCCTGGCTTACCATGACCACTTCCTTGCTGCGACC
>NW_016239445.1:0-806 GCF_001687245.7 Rhagoletis zephyria | reverse complement strand
ACCGTCACGCTTTTCCTGTATCGGTGAACCGCTTCCTTCTCCTGACGAAACCACTCCGTCTCCATCACTGCCAACCTCCGCCCAACTAACCGCTTCCATTTCTGGTGGAATTTTCGACATTTACTCTAAGACTAACCGTCTGCTGCAGTACTGGCTGTTGTAACCAACCCTAACTGGCACTTTCCTGTGACGATCTGTCAGGATCATTCTCTGGAGGTCAATCTTCATGCCTTGGCCAAGTAAGAAATCCACGCCGATGATGACTTCATCCACAATGTCTGCCACTTTAAACTTAGTGTACGAGGCCCAACCGTCGATTATTACCTCGCATGGTACTTCGCCTAACATTGGGTGCATTCACCAGTTGCAGTCTGCAGCTTTGCTCCAGGTAGTGGCTTCACATAAAAAGTGGCCAAATCCGGTCGAATAATGGAATGTGTCGCTCCAGTATCCACTGTCAGTACTCTCTCCTGCCCATTCATTCACACATCCACCAATAGTGAGGTTGCTCGCATTCCGGCCAATTTGTGAGACGGAGATTATGGGCCCTTCAAATTCTGGAGCCAGCACGTGGACCTTCCTGCTGGCTCGTTTCAGTTTAACGATTGATTGGAGTTGGCTTCGTCTCCTTCAGCCCTGCGTTTGCGTCCTGCTGAATTGTTGAGCCCACTGGAACTTGCGCTGCAATCGCGGGCGAAGTGGCCTGACTTTCCACATTTAAAACATTTGTCAGAGCCATGCTTTTTCTCGCCCAGCTGTTGGATAATCTTCTTCAGCATGTCATTTGTCTCGTCCGGTGTTTCCAC
>NW_016239444.1:0-1072 GCF_001687245.7 Rhagoletis zephyria | reverse complement strand
GTAAGCGTCAACAGTAATTTTATAAGATTGGCCAACTACTGAATATGTAAAAAGAAAATGCGCGTCTACTTATGATATAATAAATTTAGCAAAGAGCAAGAAGGAAAGCTTGCATTTGAAAATGCGAATTTAGGAAGCAGGTTAGCTGAAGTATGGATGCCTATGGAGTCAAGCTGCCACGAAATGTAACTATATTGTTAATAAATACTAAATTCGCATTGCTGTATTTATCTTATTACATTAAACAAGCAATTCTTGTACATCGTCGTTTAAAGTACAAAACCGCGTATCAAAAAAATGCAAAATCGCGTATGTGAGGTTGCATAAATTATTTTCCAGAGAGTAAAAACTCTAATTTTTTCAACTGGTTCTCTTTTTTATAAAGCAATCGCGTTTCTGACTAGTATATTTCAGAGCGAATGGATAAGGATTGAGCCAAGAGCTTGCGCGAGCAAATCCAATTTTTGGCAAAAAAATGTCAGTTACGCGTTATGCCCCAAAAAACCAAAGCTGTTGGTTTTAACACATACCCCCTCATTTTATTGGTTTTGTATTAAAAACTATACAAATAGAAATTTATGTAATTCGGACCACGGCAACCCGTGCCGCCTTGCAGTCAAATTTAATAGAACAATATCTGTGCAGTTCGCGTGTTTTATTAAGTTGCTCATTTTACTTCTATATAAGGCGGTATTACTATACTACCTACAGTATTTGGGTATAATATTTAGTAAATCTGCGTTTTTAGTTTTTTACCAGGTGCCATAAATTATAATATATGTGGAGCACCCTGTTGCTTAGCACCAACAGCCCTGCATTCATATTCATCTACGCTACAATATCATACATTCGTTTAAGTATCATTTCGTATTTTGTACTCTTTTCATTTGTCTAGTTTGCATATTTTAGAACATAAACCTAACTGTTGTCTATTTTCCTTTTATCCTTACGAAACGGTTAGCTACATGCAAATCATTTTCAATTTTGTCATGACACTCGAGAATTGGTCTTGCGCTTTGCTACACACGCGTCTTAACTACTGCTCTAATTTGGTGAAACAATTTTAAAGTTT
>NW_016239443.1:0-1072 GCF_001687245.7 Rhagoletis zephyria | reverse complement strand
CAGAAGGCAAAAGATGAAAAGTATGATGCGTACTCTAAGATAGTTTTCTCAAGTTGAGGCTGAAGAGAGGGCGACCGATTCGGAGGACAGTCAAGTGCAGACTGAACGAACGATGGTGGTGGTAGTGTGTTTGTGTTTGGCTTTCGCAGCAGCAGCAGCGGCAGCAGGGAAAAGCTAAGGTGCAGTCGACGGACGAAAGCGTAGAGAGATGAGAGAAGAGAACTGCAGTTCACCACCGCCGCGCAAGTTGAGCTGCAGAGCAGTTTGCCTTATTCGGCGTTAGCCTGCCAGCTATGTTTCCTTCTCTGTGGTTTGGCTATCGTCATTCTCTCTCTCTCTCTCTTCGCTCAGCTTCCTCCTCCACCACCACCACCACCACCACCACCATCACCACCATCACACTCACACACTAATGCGGCAATATCGATTTGCAAGGCCATTATCGTCTGGCGGACCCACTCGCTCTCTCAGTTCAGTTGTCTGTCTGTTTGTGTGCTGAAGAAGTAGAGTGAGTGAGTGAGTGAACGGGAGAGCACTTAGAAGTGACTGCTGCAGAAAGCAGCACTGAAAGCGGAGATCACTGCCGCCTCACCATCCAAATCATCACCACCACCACAGTGCCGTCTTTGGGCTTAGCTTTGGCAGCAGCAGCAATGTACACTTTGTCTCCAACGCCCATCATAACTTTTCCGTGCACACACTGCGAGAAGACAAATAAATCGACGATTTATTTGTTTGTGTGTGCTCGTATATGTCTCTCTCTTTTCTAGGGTGGTGGTGGTGATGAAGGAAGGTGATGAAGGAAGGACGGAAGGAGGGCGAACACACGAACGATGATTCTCTTCAGCGCTCCAAAAGTGGCAGCCGATTGAATTTGGAGTGAGAAGAAGGAAAANATGATGAAGGAAGGACGGAAGGAGGGCGAACACACGAACGATGATTCTCTTCAACGCTCCAAAAGTGGCAGCCGATTGAATTTGGAGTGAGAAGAAGGAGAAGGGGCCAGTCAGTCCGAGCAACAAGTCACCGGCCAGTCAGTCGGCTAATCTTAACTACAGCTCAATAAAAACAG
>NW_016239442.1:0-1072 GCF_001687245.7 Rhagoletis zephyria | reverse complement strand
CAATTTCTGTTGCTCCAATTGCTGTTTTGTGAGGCAAGTCGCCATTTTTGCTTATGATTAGTAGATTGCTATAGTTTTCTTCAAGTAGCTTTGTTTTTATTGATTGTAGACTGTAGATAAATAGAAAATAGCCGGATTGGAAACAAATTAGTTTAGCAGCTGTCAGCTGTTGCTGGCACAGGACTGCAAATTTAGGTATAATGCCTTGAACACATTAAAAGCGACATTGTCACGCGACAAAAAATAATAACTTTTCACTTTTGGTTTCCGTGTATTTACTATGGGCGGCCGAAACATTTTCTGCTGAATTGCTTTTCGGTAGAAACTGAGCGCGACATAGTAAGAAAAAAGAGAAATTGAAAATGTTTATCACAACGGACATGGGCTTGCTAAGCCTTCATTTTCCATTGAGAAGGGTAATCATTTTAGCTAAGTACATTATTGGAAAAGTTCTCTATTTGAAAAGCAAAAGAAATTGGCTGTGCAATGGGTATGAAATCGACTCATCCAAAAAACTTGTCAGTTACTCATTTTTTGATACGTTTATAAGTTTGTTTTGATAAATAAAAAGTGCAACACTTATCAACTTAACTTTTCAAAAAAAAAAAAAGGTTTATCCAAAAGTTTTTATGGGATAAGTGATCAGTCGTTGGTGCAATTGGTACCAGTTCGTGGAAAATTAAACTCATGATAAGGCTGATTAGTGCTGATTTACACACGGCGATTTTTGTTGCGGCAACTCGACGTTCGCTGGAGTGAGCGTGACGAGGAAAGCAGAGGGGCTCCGAGTTGCTCGTGCTCGGGCAACACGCTTTGTGCTATGTAAATTGAGTTAGCGGTTCACAGCTGACAACAACGATTGCATACTTAAAGTCGCCGGGTGTAAATCAAATGAGCAATGCCAAAAGGGAATGTGAAAAGACATGTCAACAAAACTGTCCGTGTATAAACACAGTCTTATGGCAAAAGAAGCGAGAAGTTGACTAGGGAGATGGTTGGCAACGCTATGTTAAATGTCAGAATTAATTTGACAGCACCCTCTAGTGTTGTTTTTCCAATGAATTGTCCGCGA
>NW_016239441.1:0-1072 GCF_001687245.7 Rhagoletis zephyria | reverse complement strand
TTTCATTAGGAAAATGTGCACCCGTGATCACAAGGTAGTTAGTGCAGACTCTGTCACTGCTTATTTTTTTAAATGAAATAGTAAAACTTGATGAAGTTTTTATTAAGAAGTGACCGAGTCGTATTTTTTCCAGAGGAGAAAGCATCAAAATCCTAAGCCACAAAACCGTCAGTGTGAGACTTTAACTAACTAAACCTCCTCCCAGCTATGCAGCGATGCCCCGGTACCAGCGTCAAGTATTTCTTTACCAATAAGCTCTACGTCTTTTACTGTTCACATGGCACTATTTATGTTGATTTGGTCTTAAACAAACTCACCCATCTTTATTTTCCAATTAGAAAGTTCGTACCGAAGTATAGTATCGTTTGGATATAGCAATTGAATGCCATTTCGATTGTTAGAGGGTTGCCCCCTTAACACCGTAACTTCTCAAGAAAAGAGGCTGTACAAATGGCCTGTATAACAAATGGCAAAAATCGTTCCAGCTTCCTCGCTCGTTAAAATTATGGGTGACATACTTTATGATGTTATACAGGAGCCAAGCTTACTATTAAGTTTGTATCTCGTGAACCTGAGGCGGAGATATTTGAAAAATGCGAGCTGCAGCCTCGGAAACGGTGCGGAAAGCTAAACACACTCTAAGGGCACATAAGCGATACGTAGCATTAATAGCTAAGATATAGGGTGGCCGTTTGAAAGCGTCGAGCCAAACTGTCGATCCATTTAGGAGTATTGATCATACTATGCCTGCTAATATATGCCTACACTGCCGTATTGGTCTTCGGACGTGCGCCATTAGTCGATACAGAGCTGCTGTGCCTTCGCTGCTTTCTTGATGGCGTATTTCAAATGATACTGGAAGCAAAGACGTTGAAAGAATTGTATGTGCGGGGTTATGTATATCTCCATTAGATCTACTTCTTGGCTCTGGTTCCTTCTTCCAGCCCATCTTATTCTACCGCTGTAGTTCCCCCTGGTTGTACCCAGTGAAAGGCTGTCAGTCCTTGAGTCGAGTGGAGTTCCATGGTAAAAGTCTTTCGCTGTCGAGGTCTGAACAAAAAGTGTTCGTCCG
>NW_016239440.1:0-1072 GCF_001687245.7 Rhagoletis zephyria | reverse complement strand
GCTCAATTCCTAAAAGTCTATAACAGTCTTATTTACTGTTAAGAAATTTTTAACTTGGAGAAAAATTAGAGTCCTCAGTTATTAAAATGCCGGAGTATTTGTATTTCTGAAATTTATCGTTATACGGGAAGCGGGTGTAATTTTAATCTGATTTGAATAATTTTCTTCAAATTGCTTTTCCGTACCAAGGTTATTACGTGCACCGAGTTTGGTCGNGTGGGCGGCACCACGCCCGTTATCCAAAAATCTATAATAATCTAATCTTCCGCTTAGTTGTTATTGCAATCATCGATTTTGAGTCAAATAGCTTCAATAGTTATTGATTTATCGCAGTTTTCTGTAAATTACAGTTTTACACATTTGAAATTAATTAGCGAAATTCGACAAAAGTTCATCAGAATTTTGAGTTTTTAATTAGATTTTTTAGAAACATTATGAGTTTGCACTTTTGTAGCCCATTAAATTGAAAGTGCAAATTTGAAGTAGCTAGAACGTACCGTTGATTTTTATGATTTTTTTTTTTTGTGGAAGATTTTGCTCATTTTCTCTATACAAACAATAGTTGTAATCAATTTGGATGGAAGAAAATTCGCGAACAAAAAATTGCCAAAAATCAACGATATGTCCAAGGTACTTCAAACTTCCACTTTATTATGCTACAATTTAATGGAATTTTGTAGCCCAAAACTGCATTGTTTTGAATATGTAGTTCTAGAAAATCTTATAAAAATTTTGATGAGCATTTTATAATATTCGTCGAATTCTTACAAATGTTCTTTAAAGTTTGAAGTTTTGATTTACATGGTTTTTTAACTAATAAGTAGTATTTGCATAAAAAATAGTAGGCCACAGAAATCTGGTCCCCGTACGGTGAATTCTCCACCGGCAATTTTGTATGAAATTTAATTGTATATCGACAAATTAGCACAGAGCACGTTGAGAACGAATTAAAAGATTTTTTTTTTAAACTAACAGCTTATTCTGCCTAAAAATATTCATTAAAAAAAAATCTTATAATATATATATGTATATGGGTCAATCCATGCAAAATTTACACTAAAAATTTTTTTCC
>NW_016239437.1:0-1072 GCF_001687245.7 Rhagoletis zephyria | reverse complement strand
TTAAGAAAAATGCTCGTATATTTATTTCTTCAAGAAAATTTGTTTTTTCAAGCAACATAAATAATAAAAAATGATTCTTGTGATTTTTCTTGAGAACTGGATTCTAAGCACCCCTTGTGTGCGATAATGGTGGCAGCTCCCATAAAAACCTGATTTTTTATACCGTACAGTACTGGATCTTGATATGGAGGTATATGAGATTAATCCCATATCTTTAGAGAAAATTAGGGTTATTTGAAATGGGGGCGCGGCACCTTTCAAACGTACTGAAACTATTACGTACCTTCGTAATCTTACCAAGGTGGGTGTGACAATCCTCACTTGATATATGAAGGAACACCCACCGAAGCTAAAATGCCATAAAAGTAAAAGTAAAAGTAAAGTGTACTTCCTGAGGAGGCCAACTGTGATGTTGTAGACTGATGGAGGAATCCTAAGAGCAAATATTATATGATACATAATTCATTTTATACTTGTGGTTGTGGTTGTGGCAGAAAGTTGGAAACTAGGTGCCTTGTCGAAGTAGTTTTGGCGTATGTTAAGCACGCTGACTTCGGACCATGGATTCCAAAGCCAAATATACATGTCAGCAAGTTAATGCTTTTGGTGAGACCAGAAGGCAATCCTGTATCCTGAGCTTCTAAAAAGTGGTCGAACGATGTACTAAGCACTTTACAGACAACAAGTGGTGCGATTAAAGCGAGTACAAATAGTAAAAACTTATCTCCATGATACCGGATGGGATGTCCTAACCCACNCAGATCGACGGATGAAGATTAGTATTTGTTTTTTTTTTTGCACACATACAATAATTAATTTTCGCTCCATCAAAGTTTTAAGTTCTTCGCATATGGTCGCGTCTCATAATTCAGTGCTGCATGCTGTGTTCCAGCCAAAAATTAGAAATTGTTATTACACGATGAGCCAAAAATTTCTTCGGAACCTCGGAAAGCCAAACCACGATCCGCTAGACATTTGATGGTACTGGAAACTCTGTTTAACATCTAGCAGCGGTAATTGAAAAATTGCTTGGTCTATTAAAACACTATAGATGAGCAGCTTTATGTAAAAC
>NW_016239436.1:0-1072 GCF_001687245.7 Rhagoletis zephyria | reverse complement strand
AAAGGGGGCGTGACATCTTCCATACAAACCAAATTTTTCATACTGCCTATCTTTGGAAGCGTTCATGGTAGAGTTCTAGAACTTGGTGTGGAGATATACGAAATCAATCGCATACTCATGAAGAAAGAGGGCAGCTGTTGGAAAGGGGGGCGTGGGACCTCCCATATAAATCGANCATCTTCCATACAAACCAAATTTTTCATACTGCCTATCTTTGGAAGTGTTCATGGTAGAGTTCTAGAACTTGGTGTGGAGATATACGAAATCAATCGCATACTCATGAAGAAAGAGGGCAGCTGTTGGAAAGGGGGGCGTGGGACCTTCCATATAAATCGAATTTTTATACTGATTATCTCTGAAAGTATGCATGGTACAGTACTGGAACTTCATGTGGAGATACGAGTATGTATGTAGTTGAAATCAAGCCCATACTCATGGAGAAAATTTGGGCTATTTGAAAAGGGGGTGTGAGGCCTACAAACGTACCGACCTTTAGCTATCTTTGAATGTATTTTTTAATTCTTCTGTAGGTGTGTTTGTTAGTGAAATCCTCCTAAATGGTTGTACGGATTTTAACGAAACTTTTTGTGTGTTTGAGTGGGTCTCTGGATGGTTTAGTTTCACAATTTAATCCGACAGTTGGCGCTGTATTTGAGTTATTACNAGTGAAGAGGAAAAAATTTATTTCGCTTTGCGAATAACCTAGCTATAAAATGCCGCACAACTGGAGAATTTCAAGAACTTCTTCACGGATATAACACTTTCCTTAGGTTATTTAAAGCGGCAAATGACCACCAAACCATAATCTTAGCAGACGAATGTGCCTATGAAAATTGTAAACGTGAATTGTTGGTGAAAATCTTGGACCAAAAAGTTTCAATAAAATATATAAAAATATTGGGCGGGACGAAGTTCGCCGGGTCTGCTAGTATGTATATGTATCTATGCACATACATACGTATCTATGCACATACATATGTACGTATCTATGCACATAGTATGTATCTATTAGAGTCCAGCGCAAGTGTATTTGCCGCATTTCGATCAATAAGTACTCCTTGCATTGTACTCT
>NW_016239435.1:0-1072 GCF_001687245.7 Rhagoletis zephyria | reverse complement strand
GTATTGTATTTATTTATCCAGGAATAATCGGTGACTCATAACAAATAAAATCAAATCATAAAAAAGAGACAGTATAAGCTCGATAAGCTTACAATAAATTATAAGCCAGTCGACTACAGCAATAATTAATTAAAAGCCACTGGCATGTGTATTAATTTATGAAAAATTGTGCACACTTGAAATCTTAAGATATTTACAAAAACAAAACTACGCTGCACAAATGCAATAAAAAAAAGAAAATGCTTACATATAAAAAATGAGATCAAAATATTAACAAGCAGATATTGTCAATTAAATTAATGAAAAACAAAAACATACGAAACCCAAAAAATACCGTCAGTCAGTCAGTCAGCCGGTAATTTAGTGTGGAGTAAAAAAGTTTCCCACAGCATTTACAAACGCGTACATCTGAGCGCCACATAATTTACGAGCGGCTGACGCGTTGTGTGACAGCCACTATGTATGCGCTGCAGCTGTCAGTCGGTGCAACTTACTCACCTCCTAACCCACCTCATTCGATAACAAGAGGAAAGAGTAGAAAAAAAACCAATAATTAAACAAGTCAGAAATTCGGCAGCGCGGACAACATGCGAGAGGGGAAGGAAAGCTGCGATTGAAGTTGAGGGAGAGTGAAGAGCCAGGAGACTGTAGGATAAATGGGATGAATTGACATGCAGCTGCTGCAACGGATTGGGGCGGTATAAGCGATTAACCACAGCAAAAAGCAACAACAGCAATCAGCATAAGTGCAACAAAAATTCGAGATTTAAGATCTGTCAAGCGATTAAGCTGCCCCGAACGCATGCATATTTTTTTATTCACATTTTTTTGTTTTGCATTTCCTTCAGGTGTAAATTGAAAACTTGGCTGCTGGCATACCGATTGACCGAATGACCGGCGCACTGCGCATTCGAAACACGTTTCTACGCATTTAACAGCTGGCGAAGTCGATGCTGGCGTCGCACAGTGTCGCGCGTACGGTTGGCCATTTTCCCGCAACCTCCCCCTTGCAACGACGCTTGGGGAATGAAATTTCATTTTGCATACAAAGTTAAGATGGATGTGTATTCTT
>NW_016239434.1:0-1072 GCF_001687245.7 Rhagoletis zephyria | reverse complement strand
CCATATACGTAAACAAAGTTTGAAATTTTAGAGTAAACTGTAAACAAAACTGCCAATTTAAAGACGAATTTCTCGAAGAAAGTTAAATCAACAGAAGGAAAATGAAATGCTGCTAGTGAAATTTCTTTTAGAAATGTGAACAATAATCATTATCGTCCAATTTCTATTCAAACTCACAAATTCCCAGTTTTTCTACGCAAAATTATAACTTCTGAAGCCATCTCCAAACTAAGATTAAAAACAATTTTATTGAAAAGTACAAAAAACTACAAAAGAAAAATTAATAAAAATACGAAAACTAAACGTAAAAAAAAACAAATTATTCAAAAGTACAAAAATTAAGATTAAAAAATCTAAAAAATTTAAAAATACAAAAAATTTGGATCCACCATTTAGAATTTTCAATGTCTGATAACATATTCGTGTTCAGCGATCCTACACTCAGAGAAGGAATCAAGTTTTTCGTACTCGGTCTTAGTATTTCCGAACTTAAAATTGGAATAATATTGAAAGTACTAAAATAGAGGACACAAATTTTATATTAAGTATGATATTTTTGAGTACCAAATACTTGAATTAAGATCATGTAAACTAAAAAAACTAAGTATATATCATTCATTTTTTCACGCGTCTTTTTGTGAAAATAGTGTTCATATACAAACATCTAACATTCTAAGTCGAAGTATGAAAGGTTGTGATAACCCAACATTTTTCTTTATAATGTTACTTAAAATAAAATACTCGTACTCATAGTAAAGAAATATCTTATTTGATTTGAGTGCGAACTTCTTATTTCAATATTGAAATATTTAGATTCCATATATGTGGCCAAAATTTTTGACAGTATTGAAGTATATGAGCGTTATGTTATTTTCGCGCCGTTTATATTGGATATCGACGTTCGCCATAGTGTTTATTGGGTAATTTTTTAAGATTTTTCAATGTATTTAATTTTTATATAATTTTTTTACTTAAAAAAGTTCAAGAGTTCTCGATACTACTCAGTACTCATGAAAATTATCGATATTCTGTATTCGGTACTCGTATCACTCCATCACTATCTATGAAGATA
>NW_016239433.1:0-1072 GCF_001687245.7 Rhagoletis zephyria | reverse complement strand
ATTTGGGTTGATTGTAGTTCAATGTGTCTCTTTCCCGGTAAAAAAGTTGGACCGAAAAATAATACACTTTTTGAGAAATTAAGTTTAAAAAAGAATTTGCATTTTAAATAATGATAATCAATAATTATATCATTCTATCTTGAAGTGACAAGAATTACTGACATTTGAGTAAAAACATTGTTGGAATCTATTAAATTTTGACAAAGTTATGGGCATATTAAAAAAACATTCTCACTGTCAATTCGAAAAGTCGATTTTTGCCTGAAAAACAAAATCGCGTTTAATTCGGCCGAAAAATTTTTCCGCGGCAAAAGAAAAAATATGTGTCTCATTATTTGGACCAACAAACAATGTATTTGAGTTTGTTCGAAATTAAAAATCATGCTCGTACCTGACCGGTTGTCTGGAAATGGAAAGCATCAAGAGGAAACATAGAAATGACATAAAACCACAGACGGCGCTAGTATGACAAGTACTGAGTAACAGAACTACCAACATTCGAAATTAAACCTTCAAACAAAAAATATTCAATTGTAAATTTTGTGGAAAAAAAAAATTGAATGACGTTTTTAATAAACCCGTTGAAAAATATTAAATTACGATGCTAAATTGTGATAAAAGATATAAAAAGAAAATATCGTTTAAAAAATGTATTCGAAACAAATATATTCTCAAATAAAAGATAAGACATAACTTGCAAACTGTAATAAACTCAAATTCTCATGAATATTGTCAAAATTCATAAATTGAATGGATAAATTGAAAATATTTATTGAAAAACTATTAAAATCAGGTATTGGGATACTACTGCGAATATCTTCTAAATGGTTAGAGTAATCGATTAACTACATGAGACCTTTTTTGTAGAGTGTTTAATTTCCTATAGAAATAAATAATTGAAACTCCTTTAACAATAATTATTTTTCAGTAAGTTACAAAATTCAAAACAAAAAGTTATTTTCCTTAAAATACTTCACTTTTTGACCTTGAATATCTTTAAAATGGTTAGATTAATGAAAAGAGTATTTCATTTCATTTATTATAATCAAACACACAACCATGAGTTATTTTA
>NW_016239432.1:0-1072 GCF_001687245.7 Rhagoletis zephyria | reverse complement strand
GAGGACGATGACGACAACGAAGAAGACGGCAGCAGCGGCACCAGTGAGCAAAGGCAATTGTGAAAGGGAGACAGAAAGAAAAGATGAGCAGAGGGGTGAAATAATTAAGACACTGACAAAGCGGGTGACAGGCAACAGAAGACGACAGCAAAGGCAAAAAGACAGCTTCACCACCACCAAATTCCACCCCAAATCAGCAGACAGGAGACAGCTAATCAGTGCCTACCCAGTGGCAATCAGATGAACATGCTAATCTGATAATGATGATGATGATGCTGAGTCAAAGACAGTGTGCTAAACTAAAGAATGAAGAGAAGATTGGCAGTGGAAACTCCGCTCACATAAATCACACTTTAGAGCTGCAGTAAAGGAATAAAAGCTCACTAGCTGCCAGCCCTGCTGCTGCTGGGGCTGATCCAGAATCCGGGATGCCGAGAGAGTCGATCAGCCAAATCGACAGTGTCACATATCACAGAGAGTGAAAATGTCAACCACCGGAGCAGTCCAAGCAGAGCATTGACAGCAAACACTAGCAAAGTCAGTGTCTCAGCGAAGGATGAATTCCTCCCCCTCCCATCTCCGTATAATTGCAGTCAGACAGCTAAGCTAAATCAGTGAGATCAAATGAGCACCAAAATGGTGGTGGACCACTGGCAACGGTAGCACTTGCAGTGCACTACGACTTCTCTGCCCTGCACTGCACTGCTGCTTTGTAACGTGTGTCTCATTTCGAATCCAGAAACGCGCTTTCACTGTCTTGCTCGCCTACAAACTCACAAAGAGAAAGGAAGCGACACTCTTTCTCACTGTCCTGCAGTTCTTCATTTACTTCTTAGCAATCCCAAGTGAGATAAATCGTAAAGGAATGGGAAAAAGTAAATTTTGATTTTTATTCTTCTGCAGCAGCAGCAGAGTGGTGGTGCCTGTTTAGCAAATAGAGGCGCATCGCCGTGGTGCGAGCAAAAAGAGGGAGACAGTGTTTCAGACCAGTGTGCACACCAAAGCGAAATTAGTTTAAATTCGGTCGCCTTTCATTGTTTCTACAGAGTGCTACAGCCTTGGCCAGAAGAAG
>NW_016239431.1:0-1072 GCF_001687245.7 Rhagoletis zephyria | reverse complement strand
AGAAGAAAAATCGGCTCCGAGCGTAAACGATTTGTCGATCGCCATCGACTGATAATTGCTCTCTAGCTCTCTGAGTGAGTGAGCAGTCTTTGGCCATCAGAAGAAGAAGAAGCAGAAAATGGCCAATCGATTGCAGTAAAAACTGCAACGGTAAAGAAACGAATCGAGACAAAGCAGAAATCGTGATCAAACTTTGGGTGCTTGTGCTTTTGAAGTGTTTCGACGAAGAGAAAAAGAAGAAGAAACATAATAGAAGGAGACAAAAAGTACCGCCACCCTGACCAATCGATGCTGCTGCTGATGCCAATCAATGGGCGAGAAAGAGATTGATACAAGTTCAAGTGTAGTTCTCTCTACGAAAAATGCCAAAAGAAGGAAGGAAGGGTCAAGTTCAGGTCAGATCACTGTCACCACGATCAGAAATGTAGGACAAACAGACAAACTAATAAACTCCTAGTTTGCNAGTGTTTCGACGAAGAGAAAAAGAAGAAGAAACATAATAGAAGGAGACAAAAAGTACCGCCACCCTGACCAATCGATGCTGCTGCTGATGCCAATCAATGGGCGAGAAAGAGATTGATACAAGTTCAAGTGTAGTTCTCTCTACGAAAAATGCCAAAAGAAGGAAGGAAGGGTCAAGTTCAGGTCAGATCACTGTCACCACGATCAGAAATGTAGGACAAACAGACAAACTCCTAGTTTGCATGCTAATTAGTGCGGCGGCGACAAAAGTGGTGGTGCTGATGATAATGATGACTCAGCAGAAAAAAGCAGAGCTGATGCAGCTGATAACAGGCAGACCACTTAAGAAGGACAAAAGGGCTGCTGATTTGGTGGTGGTGGTGGTTGACACCGGTTGACTGAAAGCAAAAAAAATCGCCGTCTCAGAGGTGAAAATATCAAGTGCACCGAAATCGCCTCCTCTTTTTTCTTCTCCTCCTTCTTCTTCATCATTCACCGGCCATTGTCTTGTCCTTCACCTGTGACTGTGACTGACTTGCTGGCTGACTCGGTGTCGCAACTGTGGTGGTGGTGTGAAAGATTGCCGATCATAATAGCTGCAAATCGAATC
>NW_016239430.1:0-1072 GCF_001687245.7 Rhagoletis zephyria | reverse complement strand
AACAATATTGTCCACTAGTTAAAGGTTTGGTAATTGTAACCAAGTATACGTACATTTTTCCCAACTAAAAGGCTCAAGTAAATTACAGTCTTTCACCAACTAAATATTTATTTCAACATGTTTAGCTGAGAGCGAGCGAGAGACCTGGTTTAGAGTTGTGATCGAGTAAGAAGAGTATAGGAGATAGGGATAATCTTTGGTGCGAGTGTTTATATATCTAGCTCAATGAGCCCATATGGCTTATAGGTGCATATCAAGGCAACCACGCACTCCATATGCCAGATATCCAATAGAGAGAGAGAGAGAGAGTGAGATATGCGGACAGGCTGATGAAGCGGAAGCGCAAGATGTGACCCTTTTACCATGTATCAATTAGGGGACTCCATTGGAGGAGTCATGCTCTAGCTGCCGGAGGAGTCATGCTCTAGCTGCTGTGCAATGAGCTGCTGTGCAAATGATCGGGGATGCATTCATGCAGAGCCCCAGTGTGGTTTGTAAGCCGTAGCTTACTACCATGCCAAAAATTACTCCGGGGTTGGAGTGGGAGCGATGCTTAAAGCACCGTGTGATAGCCAAGCTGGGTTAGTGTTGACCAAGGTTCATAGAATACAAGAATGCGACATGGTGTTGTCAAAAATTTGTTTTCCTCCAATGACGTAGTTGCGAAGTGAGTTCTGATTGGCTGAAATATTTTACGAAGAAGAAGAGTACACAAAACGCAGAAAATATAGTTGTCGTATGGCATATTTTAGGATTAAATATTAAATGGGCATTTTTGATATAAAATATTTAAAAAGCTTATTATAACAACAAAATGTTATAAGTTCACATGAAAGTGGATTAATATAGTAATATTCGTAAAAATTAAATGTGAATAAAGTGCTTTCGGTAATTAGGTAGTGATTTTATTCATTTTCCTTTTCTTATTAGGATATATTATTATAAAATATTAGTTTTACTTTATCACTGCAGTCTACATGTTTCGCCGCCTCAAGATGTTTCTGCAAGTAACCTTCCGTAAGAAAAAGCCCTTCTCGATTTGTCTCCTTAAAAATTGTGTTCAGGGCTGTAA
>NW_016239429.1:0-1072 GCF_001687245.7 Rhagoletis zephyria | reverse complement strand
AAAAAGATGAGTTGTCATTTTAGTAAAGAAAGTTAAAGTCAAAGCAAGCACCACCTTGAAGGGATTGTACGGCTTCTTGGCGACCAGCTGAGGCGAGTAGTAGGGAGGTGATCCTGGTCAGTGGTGGTAGTGACTAGGTCAATCATAAAAATCTTTAAAATCATTCCTCACCGCAGTACGTCTCCGAGATGGCATCGTAGATGTTGGAGTCATCGTCGGCGAGCAGGCTGGCAAAACCAAAGTCGGAGAGCTTTGTCTCATTGGCCTCGTTCAGGAGAATGTTGTCGCTGGAGAAAATGAAACAGAAGAAGAAGATTTAAACTCAATTTTGCATCAAATCATCTCAACAAGTTCTAAAACGAGCGGCCCACTCACAGCTTGATATCCCGATGACTCATCTTAACGCCCACGTGAAGGTAGTTGACCGCCTCAGACACCTGTCGAAACCAGACTACCGCCAGGTCCTCTTTGATTGCCTTGTTCTTCTTCAGGTAGCCGTTCAGGTCTCCATTCGAACAGTACTCCATAAATATGAAGACCAGTGGGAGGAAAAGGAAAAATAGAAATAAGCACTTTTCACCATCCAAAAAACTGAAGTACCTTCTTGCTCATCTTGAAGATGTCATAGACGCGCACCGCATTGGGGTGCTTCACCTCCATGAGGGCGGCAATCTCCCGCGGNACCTTCACGGCGCACAGCAGATTGTCCCGTTTCACATTGACCGCCCTGTACACCTGACCGAAGGCCCCAGAGCCCACCTTGCACTGCAGCTGGTAGCCCTTCTTGTCAAAGACGGCCTTCACCTTCTCGTCAATCTCGGCGAACTCTTCCGGCTTCTTCTCAGAGGAGGACATTTTTTTGGACACGTTTGCTGAGCAAGTTGACAAGGCAAAAGTAAAATTATTTCCCTTTTCTTTTTATCATTCTTTTCAAATGTTCGATTTTTAGATGGATTCTAACAAAATTCGCATTAACTTATAATCATTCTACATTGTTCATATATCTTTATTATATTAAAAGAAACTAGCAGGGCTAGCATAAACTAAGTTTATGCAGTGTACTCCTAAACCA
>NW_016239428.1:0-1072 GCF_001687245.7 Rhagoletis zephyria | reverse complement strand
TTCTGCAACAATAGCCTGCAATGATGACATGTCATATAATGTCGACGAAAAAAGATATAAAATTTAAAATGACTAACCTTATTCCCGGCCGATTTAGGAGACCACCCTTGATCACGACCTGAACGCATTTACCAAGAGGAAAAACAGCAGGGATTGCAGTAGTTCTTGCAATCACCGTTGATGATGCAGTGCTTGTAATTAATAGTTTGAAAATACAAAAAATTGCATTAATGAAATCTTATACACATAAAATAAATAAATTTCAATAATTTGTTTACCATTTCACAAACCGAATTACCAAGAAATAGAAACTCACCGCGATGCGATACAGAAATAAAAACCAACAGGGCTGCATTTTCTTGGTTAACAACACAAGCGCTCAGACNTTGAAAAGAGTTTTTACACATGATTATCACATTAACTCATAAGTGCAAATTATTGTGATTATTTTTAGTTGCATATAATTGTATTACCTTAGACTTTTTTTTAATTGTTTTCTAATATTCAGTCTTTTGGGTAAATGATGGTACGTACAGACGCCACATACATACCAAAGCATCTCGTAGTGGAGACACGAACCAAAACACATTTACCTCTATATCTTTCCAACTATTGGCCGGAACTTAATATATAAGGTATCGTTTGAAAGGTATTGGCCTATAGAATAACACTAGATATGTTGGGTGTATCCACATGCCCCCTTAAATCGCCAAAAGCAAAAAAACGTTTTTTGTTTCGCAACACTTTAGCCTAATTTTTAAGAATCCGGCTATTCGTTTATGAAGCTTGAATACATTTTCTGGACTCACTCTGCAAGACCTTTCCAGCGATATCTCAAACATGTCGATTGGACGTCTGGATAAAAACTTCCAAAACTCGTGTATATATAAGCGAGTCATTTCAGCATGCTACTGTTGCTGCTTTCGTCACTCGCGCGCACTGCCGTGCGCTGTGATTAGATACATTGTCTCGCACATGCATATCTATGTAGTATAATTATCTAAATTGTTATTACCTTTCCATTATGTACCATCACTGATAGCATGTAATTATATGTACCATCACTGATAAC
>NW_016239427.1:0-1072 GCF_001687245.7 Rhagoletis zephyria | reverse complement strand
AGAGTGTGATTGTCTTACATTCCCTTGGAGAATAAGCTAGATTTCACCATGATACAAAACAGAAGGTAGTTTCAAAAAACACCTTTTGACGGATAATAACATTTTTTGGAGTTTCATAAATTATGAGTATTATCAACGCCCTTGCCACTTTGATAACATTAACACAATAAATTGAAATATTTTCTTTCTCATCTTTATTCGAATCTAATAATATTTCAAATCAAAAATCATTATCAGTGCTTGGTATTTTTTTACTACCAAATGCACACTATTATACCTGTGACAAACATCTAGTAACAACACCATCGTAAAGTTATTTTAGTATTCTGTTTACTAGGTGCAATGACACACATAATACAGTATTTCATTCCTGGTACTTCAAACATTTTTTAGGCAACTCTTAATAAAGACACATACGTACATATGTATGTACATATGTATGTACTTGCAGGAAGTTAAAATTTGCTCAGGAAACGATAAAAAGTAAGTCTTGCACTCATTTTATAAAAAGATGCGCAAGATTTCGCACGAGCAGCGCTCGGAAATGTTCCTTTTTTTACCTTCCTCTTATTAGCTCGGGATGTAACTATTAAATATTGATGCGCCTAAAAGATGCAGCGATTTATATTCTCAAGTTACATACCTGATGACAGTACGAATGGCAATTATAATAGGGAGGTTTTAGTTTTTTAAACTATAATTTTAAAATACGAGCCCAGTGGACCACCTGGTCCTAAAATTTTTTCAGGAATGTACACTTACATATACATACTCAGATATGAACATTCAAATACGTGNAGTTACATACCTGATGACAGTACGAATGGCAATTATAATAGGGAGGTTTTAGTTTTTTAAACTATAATTTTAAAATACGAGCCCAGTGGACCACCTGGTCCTAAAATTTTTTCAGGAATGTACACTTACATATACATACTCAGATATGAACATTCAAATACGTGCATGCTAAATTTTTTAATGAAAATATTATTTAAATTGTCTACATATATAATATATATATACATATATTAGGCCGGGTCGATTTGTGGGGAGGCAAAAAAATCGCCCATTG
>NW_016239426.1:0-1073 GCF_001687245.7 Rhagoletis zephyria | reverse complement strand
CGGAAAATTTAGAGAATCGATAGATTTCTTTGAAACTGGGTATCTGTGGATTTTATGGGTCGCTTATTACGATTCTTAAGTCACTTATGACAAATTCAAAATGGCGGACGAAAATTAAACAAAATTTTTAGATTTCTATGAAAGTGGGTATCTGGGGTTTTCTGGGTCGTTGAATACGAATCTAAAGCCATTAAAACTCTAAATGACAGATCCAAAATGGCAAACGAAATATTTGAAAAATCTTAACCCTCCATATCGATAGTCCTCTGCAATAACGACACAATTCAAAATTCTAAATAAGAAGAACTGTTACTACTGTTAAGTGGCTCTTGTCTCTAATCCTTGTCCTATCCATTTCTAACCCTTACTTATGAAAAATTCGGTTTTTATGGGAGGTGCCACGCCCACTTTTCAAATGATCCGAATTTTTCTTCATGCGTATGCGATTGATTTCATATATTNAGTCATTCGCGTCTTGTAGGGATTATTTCTCCATGAACTGTACATACATATTTATTTGTTTTTTACTTCGCTTTTATTAGCTTGGGATGTAACTATGTAATATTGATGCACCTAAAAGATTCAGTGATTTCCATTCTCAAGTTACGTACCTGATGATAGTATGAATGGAAAATATTGAAAGCGAGTTTTTAGTTTTTTAGACTATAATTTTTTATTTAACATAAGAATCAACATTAACGTTAACCATAGTTGCCAACTTGGTGCTTTAAGGACTAGATTTAGTGCTTTTTGAAAATTAAAACGCCAAAAAAAATTATTTAGTGCTTAGTCCCTTTTTAGTGCTTTTGAACTAAAATTACTCCGAGATAGTAAAAATCTGAAACAATTTGAAATATTTAAAGCTGTAGCAGCACTGAATTTACAAGAATCTATAAATATAAATGCACTAAAATACCAGCATGATTGATAAAAAGCTGAAGCGCAAACCCACCTTATTGAATTCTATTCGCATTGAAAATGCTAGTAGCAATAGAATTTCAAGATATTAGGTCCATTTAATATAAATTTTTTTTTACGAATTGTTACTAGTACTTGCAAGTTTTTACTGGAAA
>NW_016239424.1:258-1073 GCF_001687245.7 Rhagoletis zephyria | reverse complement strand
TTAGCTTTAACAAGTCATCAAATTTTATAGAAAAAATTTGTTTGGAAAATATGGCGTTTTATACAATAAACGTATCTCGCAATGTTGTTGTACAGGACATTCAGCTTACCACGACACAGACTATCACAGTTGGCATACAGTTCGCATCCATATAATAAGGTTGGTAATAAGTATGATTTTGCTAATAGCAGCCTAATTTTCACTGGGGAAAATTGCTGATTGGTCCATAGTGATCGCAGCATACCATAGACTTTTCGTATTGTACTATAAATCTGATTATTCCATGTCAGATTTCTGTTAAAATTATTCCTAGGTTCTTTGCAGTGTCCACAAATTTTATAACAGAATCGTTCAGTGTCACTTCATTGCAGTCGTCGAGTTTAAAAGCCTTTTTATAAATAACGATACACTGGGATTCGTTTGGATTTAAGAGTAACCCGTTATCGTAGGCTCACTTATTGACGTTTTCTAAAACTATGTTCACATATCAATATTATCTCAATCAAAGCTCGTTTTTTAATCACCCCGTTTACACAGGCAAATCTCAGATTATTAGCCGTCAAATTTGTTGTGCTTGTTATTCTCACATCTCAAGGAAAAGTTATGTTTCTTCTCTGTGCCACCGTGATCACGTTCTTCTGCTATATTAAGCAATATAGATATATTTTAACTTAACATTTTATTAAAAAAATACCTTTAAAACCCTCCTTTAATTGCTAGCGTCTATTTTTGTTTACTTTTACACTTGCCATTTCTCCTCTTCTTCGCAAAAACAATCGATAAAACTAGGATGGACACCGAAAAGTTATCGGTTA
>NW_016239424.1:0-186 GCF_001687245.7 Rhagoletis zephyria | reverse complement strand
ATCGGTTAAATCTGAGATTATTTTATAATTACAGATTAACAAGGGACGAATTTTATATGGCTAATCTCTTGTTATAATTACAGATTAGGGTGTTAACCTCGAAAATGGGGATAATCTACTTATATGTGAACCTAGTATAAGTCAGCGTTGAGATTATTAATACATTTATTGACGGACACAAGAGGA
>NW_016239423.1:0-1073 GCF_001687245.7 Rhagoletis zephyria | reverse complement strand
CAACGCAATGTTGAACTTTATGAAACCGATATTTAAAAAAAATGCCTACCAAATTAACCAACTGCTTTTGTGTGCCACAGCAACTGGTCCTCTAAGCCACACCAGTTTTCTTAGTCTAAGCGTTTATTATGTTCGTTCCTTATTTGCAACTAATAACAAATCTAACAGTAACTTTAAATAATTGTTTTGAAAGCATGTAAGCCCCCGAGAACTGATATGCAATCTATGGGCTTTCGAACACATAGCAAAATTCTTGCCAAACCTTTTACCAAGCCTGTTCGAAAAAAGTATTTGGGTCGTACTGAATCTTATTTCGTTTACTACCGAAGCTACACAAAAATTCCAACGCCATCTTTAAAAAATTTCATGAGATCGCAGTACCGGCGATTTTTGCGTAGCTTGGTGGGTAAACGCCGCTATTTTCACTTCTACACTAATCGCATTTACTTGTTATTATTTTGCATTGCAATTCTGGGTTTTAAGCTCGCTCTTTCAATAAGCAACCATTTGACTCTCGCGTTCTTTCACTTAACAGGCGTCATCATGAATGCCCCCACGGACTTTATGGTCGATATGAGCAAAGTTGGCAGCAACATCGACTCGACAAAACTCTCTTGTGCCATCTTTGATCCCAAGGGTAACGTGCTGCCTAGCAAGATCGTTTCCGGACCTTCTGATGATATCTTCCGCATTGCTNCACTTAACAGGCGTCATCATGAATGCCCCCACGGACTTTATGGTCGATATGAGCAAAGTTGGCAGCAACATCGACTCGACAAAACTCTCTTGTGCCATCTTTGATCCCAAGGGTAACGTGCTGCCTAGCAAGATCGTTTCCGGACCTTCTGATGATATCTTCCGCATTGCTTACACTCCCTTCGAGGCCGGTCGTCACACCATTGAGTTGCTTTACGACAACATTCCCGTACCCGGTTCGCCGTTTGTGGTGCATGTAAAGAGTGGATGTGATCCCTCGCGTTGCAAAGCTTACGGCCCTGGACTGGAGAAGGGTCTGACCAATCAACAAAATAAATTCACTGTAGAGACACGCGGTGCCGGCAATGGCGGACTCT
>NW_016239421.1:0-1073 GCF_001687245.7 Rhagoletis zephyria | reverse complement strand
AAAGTACATAAAATCAGTTTTCCAAAAGTCATAAGTAAATTAATATTGAGTAAGAAGTGGCTTAGTAATGCCTTATTTAGTGACAATAGGTATCTGTTTTCCCCCTATTGATAGAAATGTTTTCGTTTTGTTTTTTTTCCTTTTAGTACCGTTTTCGATTATGTACGTACATATAAAATAACTATAGTTTTTCGATAGCAGATGGCGCTGCTTCTATTTTTGTTGTTTTTTACTTGATCTTACAAACTGTTCCTATGGACATCGGAGTCCTCTCTTAACCGCGTTTAAGTTACTTTGAATCATCTATATCCCTTCTGAACCTCCAGCATCAGAATATATTCCACCTGGAGGTGAAATAACTGAACCACATTTACTTTCGTAAGCAGAATTTAAAGATCTTGTACGCGATTTAGAAGTGTCCAAAAAACAAAAAAAACTTTTAGGTTCAACAATGAAACATCAGAAGGTTTTGCAAGAAAATGTCAATATAACGTTTCGTAGAACTAATAAAACTGGTGCTTTTGGATCACTATTCAGTGAAAGCACAAAAAAAAAGTAATTTGGTTTATTCCAAAGATAGCAATGCATTGTTTGACNCAGATTTTGGCGGTGCCATTGCTTAAAGCATTTATTTCATAAAAACGACGCTGTGCAAAGTTTCTTTCGTAGAAAAATATGGCCGACAAGCTATGGCACTTGCTCAAATCGATTGGATACAAGTAGCTATCGAAACAAATATTCGAGTAAAAAAAGTAGTTGGTATCAAAACAAAAGTATCGAGTTACCGAATAACTTTGGACCACGTTAACTGAGGTGTTACCTCACAGGTGATCCCATCCAAACTAATTTGGTTTAGATCCGATCATGGGATCATGAAGAAATTAACGATAATCTTACATTTTTACATGAGATTTGACGTCGGCTTTGTTCTTTCTTTTACTTTTAAGGTTTTAAAGCAGTGCTTTTACAAAACAGTGGCTTGTTCCCATCAGTCCCATTGGCTTACGCTACTGATATCAAGGAATCTTATGACAGTATGGCTGAAATATTAAATGTCAAGTATTAAAAACTTG
>NW_016239420.1:0-1073 GCF_001687245.7 Rhagoletis zephyria | reverse complement strand
TAAATTGATTTTCTTTTTCTTCTTCTTCTTTATTTGCTCATTTAGTCTGTTTGCTGAGCTCATTAAAACTGGGAGGCGGATTTTTGTTTATTTAAGTTTCAATCAAAGAGATGTGCACAGGTGGTAAATGAAGTAATGAAGTAGCAAAACAAAAATAAAAAACGACGAGAAAAGACGTCTTTTCTCTCACTTTTAAGAAGGAAACGAAAAAAATGAGGAACAATAACAGCAAAAATCTTTGAGGAAAGTGGGCCTCAAAGTTTACTTTTACGACTACCTGTTGTCATCTGATGCAAAAAACGTTGTTTTCTCTTTTTCTTTTCTTTAGATGTAGCTCAAAAATAGCTGTACTTCGTTTTTGCAAAAAAAGCTGAAGTGTACTATCTGATTGATTAGTGCGATTTTATGCCGTCTAGAAGGACTTTAAACTGCGGCAGCAGCAGCAGCCGTTGAACTGTGACCAAAGATAAGAAGTTTGGAGAAAAAGCGCTGATAAGAAAAAAATAAGTTGCAAACGATTGTGTATTACAAAACATTTTTAGCAGCAGTAGGCTTGACCTACTTTCTCTCTTTTTCTCTCTTTCTCCTTTTATNCTCTGTTTATACAAAACTAATCATCCTAATTGATTATTATTAGGATCATTTTAGAGCAGAGCAGCATAGACAGGATTCATAATCGAATCCTTGACTGGCAATTGACTTGACAATGCAGTCTGTTTTATGAGACTTCAAAAAGAAAAGAAAAAGTTAACTGCATTTACTTCAACATTTCAACATTTGGGCAACTAACTTACAGTAATAATTGATGATTGACCGCTGATGCTGATGCTGCTAAACAAGTGTCAATGACAAAAAAACAGTGAGAACAGCAGAAAATTCCCTCTTTTATTTTGAGAAAACGGCCGCTAACTTTTCTGCGTATTGCCGCTGGGAATTGAGGGGGAATTGAAGGGAGCACACATCATTTTCAGCCAATCATCATCAGTCTTTTTCTCACTCTCTCTTTTCAGCAATTTTTGCAAACTTTCTAACGACAACTTTAAGTGGCTTAAAAAGAAGAATAAAGAAAGAAA
>NW_016239419.1:0-1073 GCF_001687245.7 Rhagoletis zephyria | reverse complement strand
AGATTGATTTGCTATTGCGGCTGAATTGTGGCAAATGCTACTTATAAAATTTCATCGTCACACACACATGCTTATCTATCCGATTACTACGGCAGATCCATCCAATTAAATATGAAGAAATAAATTTGTAGACACAAAATTTACATATTCAATTGGATGTGCGCATAACTCTTGGACGTAGTCAAGTGCGAGTAAATAGTGGCGAAAGTTTGCACTTATACATAAATAAATATGTACATACAAGTGCATACATAGATATAAAAGTATACAAGAATACATATATACGTATGTAATAATTGCTATACTTGTAGAAGTGTTTATGTGTCCCTGCAGGAAAATTTTTGGAGTAAGTCTGGCAACGCAAACGGTTCGCCGTAATGCTAAATGAAGACAAAGCGAGAATAAGGCTAGCTAATTACGATTCTGAAGACAAATTTTGAAAATCCAAAATGGCTCATAACTTAAAAAAATACCTAATTTATATTAAACTGTCTATAGGGGGTAGGAATATTAAAATACAAGCAACAAAAATAAAGAAATATATAAAACTAAAAAAAAATAATTCTAAAAAATTTTATAAATTAAAAAGGTTGGAGAGAAGATACTTGCAGGTGGTTTAGTAAAAATTCGGATTCTCTAATTACTTTTGGCTTGTACATTACAGATCGGTACACAGGTCATTTTCCCACGGTATTTTCATTTTATGTTTGCATTGCGAATGAAAAATTTAAATTTTAACAAGGAAAATGTTACTCATACGTACGGTGACCATCCGTCCTATATTTTACGGGAGAATCTTCTGTTTTCGTCATTTGTCCTGGTAATTTTTTTATTTCATACGAGACGCCAAATGTTCCGTATTTTATTTAATGTCCCGTATGTGTTCTGTATTCGGTTTTTTGACGCGTTAGAAGCTCATTAAAAAGACATGCCTTTGAAGCAGGTTTTGTTTTTAAATCTAGACGCTTGTGAGTATAACCGAGGAGCACATATTGTATTCATGTTGTACATATGTATATTAATGGTGAAGCAAAGCATATTGAGCAGGTGGTAGCTGATTTTACTGTCGTCTT
>NW_016239418.1:0-1073 GCF_001687245.7 Rhagoletis zephyria | reverse complement strand
AGTAAAATAATAATAAAAAAGGAAAATAAAAAAATATAATAAAAATATAGAAGTATTAAAAATAAAAATAAAAATAAATAAAAAGTACGTCGAAACGTGCTTTTTCTCATGTTGGCGTAGATATTAATCGTAGAAAATTTTTCCATAGTAAAATAATAATAAAAAAGGAAAATAAAAAAATATAATAAAAATATAAAAGTATTAAAAATAAAAATAAAAATAAATAAAAAGTACGTCGAAAACATATTGAGAACCATTTTGCCTCTGCCTTGAAAGGGTTAAAAAGCGTTTCATATATGACAGACTCTGCATTAAAGGGTTAAATGCTGCACTTTCGTAAAGATATCGACCAGTATAACCATTTTTGTTATATACATTTTTTCGTAAAAGCTGATAGTTTACAAGTTATTAGAGTTTAAAGGTAGTTTTCTTTTCCAATCTGGCCACTCGGGTACAACAGCCAATGTCCCAAGAATCGAGTCTTAAGATAAAATAAAGAGAAATCTTTCAGAAACAGTGCTGACGGTGTATTAAATATAGTGTTTTCTAGTGGAATGGGAGCCAAAATCCAAAATTAAAAAAGTGACATTTTGAACGGTATTTTGAGGGTTAAATCATTGTTGTTGTAACTTCTCTATAGTTTTCCTATATTATATGATCATTTATCTTCACGATAAAAAAATTTTCATTCCATTTCCTCTTTTCTAAGCGAAGATCTACGATTTTGAAAAAAAAAATCGTGTTTTGCCTATAGTGCGACGCCTCTAGCCATTGTGTATCACAACTTTAAGTTATCGATGCAAATTTTTTTTACAAACGTATCCCTTATTATTGCCAATATGTAACACGGACATCCATATATCGTGACCTAAGGGTGAAAAGGTGCCAAGTCCATTTTCAGAAATTTTTCAGGAGAGACGAGAAATCGATGTAGTTTCGTATTACCTGTCTCTCTGCATCAAAAACTAAACTTAAAAAAAAAAATGGNTTTTTACAAACGTATCCCTTATTATTGCCAATATGTAACACGGACATCCATATATCGTGACCTAAGGGTGAAAAGGTGCCAAGTC
>NW_016239417.1:0-1073 GCF_001687245.7 Rhagoletis zephyria | reverse complement strand
AATAAAATAGTAACAGGCCGATGTCTGTACATTAAAGATATTGAAGAAAAATTATTATGGGGGGTATTTATTAAAGCAGTAAGAGCCAAATCAACAATTTTTATGATTTCTGTCTGTCTACATGTTTGTACACGTATCACTCAGAAACTAATGCATGAAATTTAATACAGTTTTCCAAGATGTATTGCTAGAGGTCTAACTTAAAACAGAGAAAGCAAAAAATAGAGAGTTGCCACCTGTTTGAAAAATTTTCAGTTTAGGTAAATTGATAAGATAAAGTAAATAGTAAGTAATATTATTTAAGAAAGAGAAAATATTTTTGTGGAGGTTGCCACGTGTTTGAAAATTTTAATTTAATTTAATTGATAAGATAAATGAAATTTGCATTATGGGTATATGGGGAGGCTTGGAAAAGTTCACTGCCAAAAATATTTTTTAGGAGGGTTGCCACCTGTTTAATAAATTGTTGAAATAAATGAAATATGACCATGCAGGTTTCAAAATACACAAAAATACTTTTAAGGTGCAGTGAAGCACGCCGGGTACTTGCTAGTCACTAAATAAAAACCAAGGGCTTCATTGTTTGTTGTAGTTACGGCAGAATCACATAAAATCACTCTTTGGCGTCTTCCGAGTACCGCGGTTGGTATGTTAAGTGTTAAAAGAATGCCGAAAAGTAAAACAAGAAGAATCTCGTAAAATCACAAAAAAAAAATCCTGAGAAAATCTTGGAAAGATTCGAAGCATTTCATTACATTGTCAATCTGTGAAATAAACAAAGGAAAACCTACCGATTATTTTTCATTTCCTGGACGCCTTAGCATTTAGAAATCTACTAACTACCTTAGGTTAGGTTAAGATGGTGGCGGGAAAGGTTTTTTCGTCCCAAATTGCAGCTAAGAGCCCTAAACCTCGAACTGATATGCCAGTAGCAGCCAGCGTGGTTGATAAAGTTGCACAGAAGTTGCTCTACCATTTCCTATCATTGTTGTTCGTCTCCGTTCTTACAGCTTCTACAGAAGTCCTTTGAGAAAAGAATTTTCGCAAATATTACGAGTAGTATCTTTTTTTTT
>NW_016239416.1:657-1073 GCF_001687245.7 Rhagoletis zephyria | reverse complement strand
TATACAAATTTTCTCTACTTGAATATTACACAACCCATATACTCATATAACTACATATTCATATTTATAATACATAATATTTGGAATCGTGCGATACAGTGGTCGGTGTGAGCTTCTAAGCGCTTGCGATAAAGCGAAATAAAATCGCCAGAGGTAAATACAAAGACTACGGCGATACATATATGTACATACATGCAATAACCAAGTGGATACAGTCGTGTGCAATAAAAAAAAATTGCATTCTCGTAAAAATAAAGTAAACATTCTTCTCTCGGTTCGTATTCAAATCTAGTGAACAAATACCTTTGATACATAAATATATACTATCGAATAGCACAACCAAACATTCACATTCTCATAAAATAAATAGAAATTCTATTAGTATTAATTTGTCACAACACTGACTGACGCAGTGA
>NW_016239416.1:0-548 GCF_001687245.7 Rhagoletis zephyria | reverse complement strand
TTTTCAGTTTATCACCTTCTCATTCCGAAAACCAATATACAACAAGTTAATTTACTTCTGCGACAAGCCTTAGAGTGGAATCCCAACCCACGAAGTTAAGTGTCCAGTGGATACCAAACTCACAAATTCATCTATTTACAATTTTTCATTGGGACAAACACTCTAGGACTCATCAACACAAAGCTTGTCTACCTGAG
This sequence comes from Rhagoletis zephyria, assembly GCF_001687245.7. Lineage (NCBI taxonomy): Eukaryota > Metazoa > Arthropoda > Insecta > Diptera > Tephritidae > Rhagoletis > Rhagoletis zephyria. Next base: position 351 of record NW_016239416.1, on the reverse strand, counting down.
TTCAAGCGTTAACGCTATCATTATACAATTGCACCCAGCCTTTAATCTCTCTAGATTTTACTCAGTATCGTTAATTGCCTATTTCTCGAATGTTTGGTGCACAAAATACTGACGATAGGCCAAAAACACCCAAAATGAGTGACGAGGAAAAATCCCAAGGGACTTCCACGGAGTCTCAACGCTTAACGCGGGCAGCTGGAAAGTCGAACAAAAAAACAAAGCAATCGTTCGCCTCAGCTAAGTTCATCTCAGAAACGGATAACTTCTTGGACTACTGTACTCGATTCAGGTCCACCCCACTACAAGACAACACGGAGTCTGCGTTAAAGATAAAAGATAATAATATCGATA
>NW_016239415.1:0-1073 GCF_001687245.7 Rhagoletis zephyria | reverse complement strand
AAAAAAAAAAACGATGTTGCCTGAAATTCATAACAAGAAAATTATTGTTGCCAATAACTCCGCATGCTTTTCCCTTGATGTATTAGGTAGCAACAGATAACTGCAATTACTTTCATAGATTTGACCCAATAAGTCTTAATAAAAACGTGTATTATTACACACCTCGTAACACTACACATTAGNATGTTTAAGGCGCTATTCACATTAAGCAAAAAATTTCAAAATTGCAATCCGTAGATTCACTCAAGGATTTGCCTTTTTGCGAAGTCTTTGCGAATCGGCGCAAGTATCTTTGTAACAAACTAGTCATGGTTACGCTGCCAGAGATGAAATGTAATCCAAATTGAGGCTGCTATTTTTCACTATTTATCACCATTTAAGTGCAAGCAAATTTCGACAGCTGCTAAAAAAATTTAGCTTACGCATTTTAGCATAAGTAACTTTAGATAAGATCATAAAGGGTAACTAGAAATTTACCCATAAAAAAGTGCAATGTCATCCGGCTAGGCAATCACCCGGCATCCTTTTCCTCTCTAGCTCCTCTAGCAAGTCGTTTACCATCCACAGAAGCGGTGAGACGACGCGACCTTGTGACATATTCTTGTCCACCCTACTAAGCTGGATGCTAGCAGTTAGTCAAAACTTGGTAACTGCTGTAGTGGAATGGTTAAACACCTCTATTAAAAAAAACTCCTTTTTTAGAAAATAATCGAAAACTATTTTGATTGAATTGCCAGTGGTTATCGGTTTATGCCAAGATTTTCGAAATTCAAATGACAACAAGCAACAAGTTTGTGGACTAGTTTCGTGAGTACCACCATTCTTATTAAATTATCGTAATTTAATTCAATTTTTTTTTTATTTTCTTAATTAAAATTTTAAATGTTCCGATAAATCGTACGCGCAGCTCTGTAAGCGATTATTGGTGTCATAATATAACGCCAGAGGCATAACTATAACCGTAAACCAGCTCCATAACCATAAGCAGCTCTGAAGTATTTTGCTATGTTATAACTGAGGCGGTGGAGAAGCTCGGCCAAACACTAACATATGTGTAAGCGCCTATCTATTAT
>NW_016239414.1:0-1073 GCF_001687245.7 Rhagoletis zephyria | reverse complement strand
TTAAAAAAAAAGAGCCGCATTCGGATATCCGTAGTTAGACTGCTGTCACCGCGAATTTCACAATAGTCTAGTAATAAAAGGACCAAGGAAACACAAGGCAAATGGAAAGGACTTCAAATGACGTCTGTTGTAACTGCAGGAAATAAAGTTCTCCCACATTGTTCCGTCTTGACATGGTNCTTCAAAAACCTTCAAGATTTCGTTAATCACAGTGGTGCCAAGGCGAAGATATATAACACCGTGCGACAGTAAATTTTACACACACAAAAATTAATATATTCGCGAAAATATACTTAGTTTTTCTGTCCGAAGACAGGATTTTTTAACGACTTTTAAATTTAAAAAATATAAGTTTTTCAAAAAATTATTAAAAAAAATCAGTGCAATGAAGGATCACAAAATAGGTTATCATATAAAAGAAAAAATTCTGAAGAATTATAACAGAACACATTTTTTGGTGATAAGGACGAATGGGTATGAAAAATGTTGTCCTTAATTACACCGGCACACAAAATAAAATTAGTGTGATGTGCATTTAACCGGAACTACCTATGGTTATGTGTTTCGTGCAGCAGAATCCGAATTTGAAATAAATAAAGAACATCACCCTGTAAATGTCCTAATCGCTTGATCTGGGCTTGATTCAAAGTGAACACTTGAACACATTTACATGCGTGGTTGTAGCTCAGTGCTCAAAGATGCTTGCCACTATATGTTAGCTTTCAGGAGGGTCCGGGCTCAAATGCCGTCCGAGGCCACATGGTTAGAAAAATGATAAAATAGTTTTTTTTTTTGTTTTCGAAATACGAAAAAGCATCACGTCGATGTTTTTGCAAAACCGCCCATCGACCAGTTGCAAAACCGCCTAAATCGCCGTTGTGGCAAAAATGAGATTTGGTAACCCTGAACTCCAGGCGTCGAGATTAATGCATAAAAATTCTTCAATCGTTATTAAAACATTCTATTCTTTCTATTTTTTTATCATGCACATACATACTCAGATGTGAACAGTTTGTGTAAAAACATTATTTTTAAATACGATAATCAAATATAAAATATTCAATTTTACTATC
>NW_016239412.1:258-1073 GCF_001687245.7 Rhagoletis zephyria | reverse complement strand
TTGGGACCAGCAATTAGCAAAGGTAGCGTGCTGTATTAGAGCAGCGCAGCATGAAGTGTTAGGAGCCACGTCACACTTTTTAAATTTTGGTAGGGAAATGGCGTTGGAAGGCAGTAGGACATATATCGAGTCATTAGGAGAGCAGGAGAGAATTAATTGTGAAGAAAGAGCAAAGAGACTCGAAGAGATTAGGTCTAGCGTTAGAGTGAGGTTAAAGGAGGCCAGCGCCAAGTTAGCAAGAAATTATAACCTTAGGAGAAGAGCTGTGCAATATATGCCAGGAGAGTTAGTTTGGTGGAAAAATTTTGTATTATCTGATGCAGCAAATTACTGCGCGGCGAAGTTAGCGCCGAAATATATTGGACCTTTTATAGTGAAGAAGAAGGTGTCTCCATGGCCTTATGTCCTGGTAGACGAGTCAGGCAAAGATAAAGGGACATGGAACGTGAAGGAGTTAAGACCATATAGGGACAATTAGGAGATAGGTATTTCACAAAAGAAAGCAAGCTTTCTTTTTAAGGAGGAAGGGGGGGTGGTCGCGTACTGGCCGCAACAAAATAAATATTTGTTTCCCCTTCGTTGTATTTACCTATTTCCTTTCACTCCAGCCGATAGGAGTGAAGGCTGCCCACACTCAAGTGTACATATGTATGTACTTACCTAAATAAATAGCAGAATAAGCTCAAGTTGAGCGAAATAGTTGTTTGTCGGTTGAGCGCCACCGCAAAGGGGAAAAGTCTCCATTAGGGCACTCCGCCCCAAAACGGTGCCGATCGAGGGTAAGAATGTAGGAATGAGAGATGACGCGAAAGACC
>NW_016239412.1:0-190 GCF_001687245.7 Rhagoletis zephyria | reverse complement strand
GGCGACCGCTAAAGCGCCCAATTCGCTTCTAGAATGAGCGGGCCGGCGCCAATTGATCGGGCACCAACAACACCGGCGCTGACACTCCAACCGTTTGCATACCGGTGCGTAGGTTGCGGCCTGGCTCGCGACTGAGTGCCAGGGCAGTTCTAAGCGAGCTTTGAGAAAGGCAACATCCTTATTGCGAGCG
>NW_016239411.1:0-1073 GCF_001687245.7 Rhagoletis zephyria | reverse complement strand
AAGAACGGCGGCGGCGGCGGCGTGGCCCGGCGGCGTATACCTCTACTATCTACATATATATTTCTATAACAATGTCAGACGAAAAATTTGGTGGAAAATTTTGGTTCAAAAATAATTTTCAAGAGGGTTGCCGCCTGTTTTGAAAGTGGTACTTCGTTTAATTATACATAAGCTACATGAAATTTTAAAATATGTTTATCAAAAGAACGAGTGTTAAGAAATCTTTAAGCTGAAAATTAGGTTTTTTTTTTTAAATTTAGCTCAAATTATTTAATAAGTTAAATGGATTGAAGATGGATATCAATCGAAATGGGTTTGAAAATAATTTATTTCTAAACTGTATTTAGGAGAGTTGCCATGTGCTTAGAAAAATCAAATTCAACTTAATTCATCAGTTAATTGAAATATGTATAACAATGTATACATATATGAAAATACTTTTAAAAGTGCTGCGACCTGTTTGAAAAGTCGAATTTGTGTTACTTATATGAAAGATACATAAATGAAATATCAAAATATTAGTGTCAAACGAAAGAGTTTTAAGAAAAGTATAGGCTGATCATATTTTTAATTAGAGTTGCCATCTATTTTTTTTTGCAGACCATCACATCTGCACCGTTATTTCGAATTTCCGAAATGAGAAGTGAAATTAAAGAACTGGGATCCTACATAGATATGCACAGGTTTAATTTTTTGAAGTTACAGGGAGATTTGAAATTTGATTAAATGAAAACCGACACCATGCGAGACCTCTCATCGCTGAGAAATGGTTTAAATTAATCACCTGTTTAAAAAATGTAATTAAACGTTGGCGCTTTGACGCCATGCGGGTTCACTAGTTATACTTATTCTGTGTCACAGATTCTGCTTGAATGCTTCCAAGTGTTGCATGCAGGCAGAGACCTTATTTGAATTGAAAGCCCTTATTCAAAACCTTCATGGACTTAACTTATCCAGGAATCCTTTTAGACTGGTGCTACTACACACAAACACACGCAAAGTTTGCTTACATCACTCCTTCCGGCAATGTGTGAACTATCTGAGCGTCTACGGAGTAACACATAAAATCTGGC
>NW_016239410.1:0-1073 GCF_001687245.7 Rhagoletis zephyria | reverse complement strand
ATACATCGGCAACTTAAATAAAACAAAAATTCGCCTAATGCCTCCCTCACAGCTTTTTTCCCCATTCTACCAGAAAATGGTTTCAAGTTTGGGGCTGATTAGGGGAGGCTGCGATAACTCCATCCAAGTCAAAACGTTTGTCAATAATAGCAAGTAAAGAATTTTAAGTTCAACATTGAATCCCCGGTGCACGTATTAATATAGTTTTTCAACTTTCCGAAGGAGGGTGGTTTTACCCCCATTTCAAGCACCTTCTATAGTCAGACTTAATGAGATAAACTTATGTAGTCATAAAGAGGGCGAGCAGTAATCATATTTTATTTTTAAGAGATCGTTGTGAGTATTAACTTTGAGTAAATTTCTCCTCTTTTTCTTCTTATTTGGTCATAATTTGTTATTACTTGCTAAAGAATTGTTATAAACTTAAATTTCGAGTAAACCAGCTTCAGTACTTACTGATTTATGGAAGATTTCGTATTTATCTAAATTACCATTATGTGGGAGTGGGCGTGGATATTGACGGATTTCTTTTCAACGCAGGTTGGAAATAAAACAAATTTTGCCTTATTTCCCATTGCTTATTTATACTATTTGTAAAAAAAACACAGTTTACTGACAGAAGGTAAAAGAACTTTGTTTATTCCAAAAATACAATTAAACCAAGGCACATTGAACAGGTAATATCAGTATAGCAGCTGATTTGATGTTTTTCAAATTATTTGTTCTCGAAAATGTAAAATATTTTACATTTCTTCTCAAAAAAATTCTAATTTGTTAAAATCTATTTGCATGTGAAACATTTTCCATACAAAACCAGCGATTAAATAGCAGCTTTTGGAAAGCTCGCCCAACTCAGCAGCACAACCGCTGATTACTGGGCCTGGCACAGGATGGTGGATCAATGCTTCGAGAAGCGAAGCAATTTACTAAGAAAGAAAGCTGCAACAATTTTCATTTTTTCAATTTAATTTTTTTACTTTTTTCGTANGGCATGGCACGTTTTGATGTAGAAGAAAAAAATCACAACAGTTTTTGGCACCTTCGATACCAGAAGCAACAACAAAATACAGGCA
>NW_016239408.1:0-1073 GCF_001687245.7 Rhagoletis zephyria | reverse complement strand
TTCCCGAATATCGTTTTTCGTCCTTCGCGAAATAAGGTGCCTGGCCTTTGTTTGTCACCCTGTTACTTCGTGGCTTATATTTCGGCCGATTCCTATGACTCCATAGTAAATGACATCAGCTTATAGTTCACGCTACCGGCGCACCTTTACATAATTCAGCTATGCCTCCAATATGCCCGCGGATTTAGCAGCAAGGTCATCCACAAGTAGGTCGATTGGGTTGCGCGCTAAGGATTCCACGAGTCACTGAACGTTTTTCGTTGCGCTGAGGTATGAAGATTTTTTTGTTGCATTCCACCAAACCAAAGTGCCGCACAGAGGTATCGGTCTAGCTATTGTTGTGTAAATAGCTCCAATGCATCAGGGCAAATTATGGGCTCTTAGTAACTCCCAACACTCTTATGCCCTTATGTATATGGATCCTTACTGACCGCCAATACGCTTCCACAGAAATTTAACATCCATGACTATTCTTACATACTTTATGTTATCGTTTAACTTCGATTAGATGGTGCCTAGGCTTCGGGGGTCTTCACACCGTGACGTTGTATCTTCTTGTGAATGCCAACTTTTTCTGCCGCGTCCTAATCAGGCTTTTTGATTGCCTTTTCTATTCTATTTAAATTTCGAGATCCATCGTGACTATGCAGCCCGGAAAGTAATTGTTGAACAGATCCTGCAGCGACTCAATTCGTTGCTGCCGGTCCAGTCTTCTTCACTCAGACGTATAGAATTCGACCAAAAATTTAATGCACAAAAAAGTTTATAAAACATCAAAAAAGTTAATATATATATTTAAAGAATGCTTGTTCGAAGATTTTATTTTCCTCTAAAGCAATTTTGCACCGCATGACGTGACCACATAAATTTATACATATTGATATACTACTAAGTAATAACACTTAAAATAATTGTTTTGATTTCATTATTTTTGAAAAATATTTGCCACTTCTGGCCTGCTTCAAGTGTTTGGCAACTCTGGCGCCACCAGCACCAGCACCAGCAGCAGCCATCAGCCGAACAGCATTCAAAAGATTTTTTTTTGGTTTTTGTAGGCTTTGTTGTACGAGTAC
>NW_016239407.1:0-1073 GCF_001687245.7 Rhagoletis zephyria | reverse complement strand
GCCTACACACAACACAGTTCCTTTAATTGCAGAGCGAACATCGTTTGCATTATGATGGGTGCAAATTGAAATATCGTCCAGTGTTGCATAAGTTTCCCGCTCATGTCAAGACCAATGTAGTAAACACTCATCTATGCAAAAACAACGAAATACTCTTTCGTATTGTGCCTGTAGTATTATATGGCCGCGATATCAAGGATTCTACGTACGCGTTCCTTGACGATGGTTCTTCGATTACGCTAATAGATGAAGAATTACAACACGAGCTGGAAATAGAAGGCACAAAGCGACCGCTATGTCTACGATGGACTGCGACACTCATCGCTACGCGTATGACTCCGTAGTGATCGATATTTTGATATCGTCACCATGTGGGAAGCGTTTCCCCCGTAAAGATGTGCATACCGTCCGAACCCTCCCAGTCGCTCGACGTCGCTACACTCAAAGCAAATTTTAAGCGTCTACAAAATCTTCCACTGCAGTCGGTCAAAACTTCTTTTTGGCCTAGTGCTTTAACATCGACAACCAAAATCCGCATTGGAAACTTGATGGAGCCAATCGCTGAAAAAACCCGCATCGGCTGGACCGTGAACAGGCTATTGTCAAATGGAGCTGTTTCTTGCGATCAGAATGCTTTCCATGTATGCGATCGCGAAGAGTCTGCCTGCGTTAACCTTCTGAAAACCCTCAAAGCTTATATTTGTTTGGACAATTTGGGAGTTGCCTCTAAATCCGCAGCAAGTTTGTCCAAAGACGACCAACTAGCATTGAAACAGCTCGATGAGTCTACCAAACGTATAGGAAATCGATTTGAAACCCGACTACTCTGGAAGTACTCAGATATATCACTTCCCGATAGCTTACCTATGGCTAAACGAAGAGCGCTATGTTTGCGCTCTAAAATGCATCGAGATCCTCAGCTATTTGAAACTTTACAAGCGAAAATCGAAGACTATTGCAGAAAGGGTTACGTGCGTAAATTATTACCCGATGAAGGAAATGCTAAAAAAATACTGGTACTTAGCTGTGTTTCCCGTTGTGAATGCCAACAAACCCAATAAAGTACGCCTAGT
>NW_016239406.1:0-1073 GCF_001687245.7 Rhagoletis zephyria | reverse complement strand
GAGTATTGGGGACAATTCAACACATCACTAGTCGCCCTCATTCTCGCCGTTCTCAGTTGTCAACNCGAAATCTTTTTTAAGTATTGGGTACCGAGTATTGGGGACAATTCAACACATCACTAGTCGCCCTCATTCTCGCCGTTCTCAGTTGTCAACTCTTCGATGACGTCACGTTAAAATTACTCTCACGAATTCTGCTGCAATCGGCGCAATCTTGTATTCTATCATTCTTGCCAATGGTATCTTGTTTGCATTCTCCCTTTGCACGCTTGTTTGTTTACGCGCTGGATCATGCCGTTGCCTGGATTGCTGATGCTGTGCCTTTGTTTGTGCGTTGGTGTATATGTATGTATGTGTATACATTTGTATGTATGTCGCTGTTGCGTTTGGTGGGTTTTTATGCATTCCTTTTCCACGCATGTTTGTTTACGCAGCTGGGTCTGTGTTTGTTGCTGTATTGATTTGCATCTAAAGTGTTGGTACAGTGACCAAGAGTTGAAAAAAAGTTTTTGCAGATTATTATTATTATTATTATTTTTTGTTCTAAATCAAATTTAAGTGTGTTAAGTACATACAATGTAGGAGAACCGCAGCCTTATATATAGCATTTTCAGTTTAAATGAAACTTTTTTCAAATTAAATGAAACCTTTTTCAGGCTAAGCGAAACCTTTTACAAATTAATTGAAACCTTTTTCAGATGAAGCGAGCCCTTTTTCAAATTAAATGAAACCTTTTTCGGATTCATTGAAAATTTATTCAAATTAAATGAAACTTTTTTCAGATTCAATGAAACTTTATTCAAACCAAATGAAACCTTTTTCAAATTAAATGAAACTTTATTCAAATTAAGTATTAAAAATTTTTAAATTAAGGAACAGGAAATCAACTTAACCTATTAAGAGCCGTTTTCACCATGTCTAGCTAACACTAAAGGCTCTGTTATGCCTACTTGGCATTGCTTGAGAGTTGTCACATAAGGAATTTGTTAAATGAGCTTCGCGTGTAAGCTGTTAACCAACGCAGAGCATTACATACGTAGAAGTCTGTTGGTTTTTGATTTCTACGTAAAAAC
>NW_016239405.1:0-1073 GCF_001687245.7 Rhagoletis zephyria | reverse complement strand
TGAAGAGATATGTGTAATCTGCAATCTTGTGTGCATAGATACAAAAAAACTTCGGGTTTTCTCTAATAATTTCAAAACAGATGATTACAAGTCATCAAAAGGCATTTGTAAATATTTATGGCCCATGCAGTTCCTGAATTGGAAAAACAATCAGTTGCCAGCGAATATCCCACCGATAAGACAAAATGAAGTTTCACCGAAATGTGAGTGAGAAGAGCAGGAGCATTAATAATAGATTGGCGCTTAAAAAGGCACTTACTCTGCTATTATTTATTTCAAACCAAATATTATTTTAGATAGTGCTACATATATATTTTGAAATTGTGGAAATTAGTGATGGCCAAAATTTAAGAAATTCAGAAAAAATATATTTTTTTTTTATTTTGCCGAAGTCTGACAATAAATTATTATACATCATAAATCCTTCTCTCACAGCATGTTCGATCTTCAAAATTGAATGAAAAATACTTCTAAATGATCTTGAAAAAAAATTTCGATGGGCACCCTAATGTTCATGCATATACGAACCACCAAATACTAAGTATTTACATGAGGCGATTGTCTAAACGATTTAAAAACGCCTGGAAAATTTTTCTATAAGGAGTATTATGTATAGGGGCATAAAAGTGAAACAAAAAAATTACAAATAAGTTAAAGAAAACATCGCTGCCAGTAAGACTGCTGAAATTACCAAAAATGCATCAACCAGCCTTCCGATGATATCACCTTAGTTTTATTACACTATGTACACAATATATTCTTTATCAGAACAGAGTGGGTAAATACGCCAATTTATTTATTTTTTTCATTTAATCAGTTCCACCAAATAAGCATTTCGGTGGTCCAATATGCCTATATGTATTTTTAATTTTTGTACATAATTCGAGTGATTACATACATACATATGTATGTATACATGAAAAATTTAGAAATATCATTTGTCTACTGTTTCGCCTTTAACAACCGGTTTTGCCAGCAATGTAAATGGAAAATGATTTTATTATTATTCCATATAAAATTACCCAAATTAAAATAATTTTTCACTTAAATTGCTTTCGTGAAATTGGCTGTAA
>NW_016239404.1:0-1073 GCF_001687245.7 Rhagoletis zephyria | reverse complement strand
TTCAAGTTGGCATTCGGTTTTTGTAATTTAAATAAGTTCTCAGCAAAAAGGTTTGTTTAGAAAATACATATGTGTACATCATTAGCGCACACAAGGGGTGGGTTTTGGGGTTCAAACAACCCCTAAAGCTAATAACCTGAAATACAAACTGTATCCAAAAGCCAGCTCTCAAGAAAAATCACAAGAAATATTTTTTATTATAAAGCACTTTGCTTTTGCTGTAAATTTTCTTGAAGAAATAAATATACGCGCATTTTTTTCTTGAGAGATGCAAATTGATTTAAGAAATTTTGATAGAAGAAAATTCCTATTCCATTCCTTGTGCGCCATTTTATATGAATTTTTCGTTTTTTTTTTAGAGCTCTTAAAAGTTTAACTGCGAATGAAACCTAAAAATATGCAATGCATACTCACTTACNCAAAAATTCAAGTTCACTTAATTTTCTCGGCATTCGAAATAATAAAAAAATTAGGCAATCGTAAAAATCACCATCTCATTCGAAAACCAGAAACCAGATATCGAGGAAAATGAACATTAAAACTCTTTTTTTTTAATTTTTTATTACTTTTGCAAGTTGAGCGCATCTTGTGTTTATAGAACTTTATATTAAACAAGTAATTTCAAATTACGGGAAGACCCTTGAGGTACCATCTTTCCAATAAAAAAAAAAGNTTTTAAGTTTTTTATTACTTTTGCAAGTTGAGCGCATCTTGTGTTTATAGAACTTTATATTAAACAAGTAANACGTATATTTGCAAATTTTAGAGGGCAAAGATTTTTGTAGAAATCAATAATGCTCGATTCTTTATAAATTGCCTTTAACACAGGGTGGGCAAAAACTCGGAGTTCGAGCGAGCAAGCGATCAAACTCCTACTCAATTCCTCGCAGACAACGAGGCGCTCGCAGCTCGAACTCGTAGCAGCAATGAGGCGAGGCACGAGAAGTTTGGCTCGCTCGCCAAACGAGCGAGCGCTGCTAGTTTGCTCGCGCTCCTATTAAACGAGCGAGGCTGTTGGGTGTTGCCTCGATCGCAGTGCGAGGCGAGTAGCTGTCTGCATACTCACTCTGCTA
>NW_016239403.1:0-1073 GCF_001687245.7 Rhagoletis zephyria | reverse complement strand
TCAATCTCATTATCGTTTTCCAGTATTTGAACTATCAAAATTTATTATTTCACATTCTCTCTTAAATGGTTTACGGGGTAAACTGTCACACATGAAAACCCCTATAAAATTTGGAATAAATTTTGAATACTTCTTTAAGTCTACATCAGTAAGAGGTCTTCTGGGTAGCTTCATTAAGAGTTTTTTTTGGTATGGTTTTAAATATAATCCGAATCCCTTTTTATAAGGCTTTAAAGACATTCCTTTTCCCATTGAAATAGCTTCCATTATTAGGGCTGCCAGACGTCCCGGTTTTCCCGGACATGTCCCGGTTTAAGACTATTTGTCCCGGTGTCCCGGTCCAACGTTAAAATGTCCCGGGTTTCATTTAAGCGTCCTGGTTTTCGATTTGATTGCACAAATTTTGAACAAAAATGACTACACTGAGAGAAAAAATGCGTTGTAATATTAAGAAAAATTTTACTAATTTACTGGGGGAAATAACGCATAGTAAACACGACTATGTTTTATTTGATTATCGTTTAAAATGTTCGTATTTAAAAACAATACTTTCATACCACGAACATTTGAATGTACATTTACATGCCTGGCTGTAGCTGAGTGCACGGAGATGCTTGCCACACTTTGCTAATTTCCAGAGCGTCAGGGTTCAAATCCCATTACAGGCAGCATGGAATTTAAATATTTTTTTAACTTAATTATGAAAAAGCAATCGGTAATTGCAAATCGCTTCATTTTAATATGGGCGTATTTGAATTGAATATTTCTATACTAAATACTAAAATTTGTATACTTAAATGTATTACGAGTTGGGTTGGTGCTCTTTCATATGCGATTTTTTTTTTTAAATTTAGCACGTTTTAGACAAGCAATAGTTGATGATTAATATAATTATGTATCTTAATACGTTAAAATGACATGCACAGAGTTTTACAATTATATTAAGCAAAAGCCAGAAGTTTTGAAACAAGCTCACAGAAACGAAACAAATGACTAATATTTTAATGCTACCTTGTATTTAATGTTTTTTCTTTGATTACTTATAAGTACCGTGCCGTACAAAATTATTGGCT
>NW_016239402.1:0-1073 GCF_001687245.7 Rhagoletis zephyria | reverse complement strand
AAGTAAGCGCGCCACCATCACAAGGAGAACAAGCGAAAGTTCCAGTTGCCAAATAAACGAAATAAAAAGAAAAAATGTATGCAGGAATTCACACCCGCGTAGGTGAGTAAATTCATTAAAATATTTACAATGTGTTAGTAGTGGAAGCGGATGCATAAAAAGCAATTGAAGCGATGCGATATGTAGTCGTAAAACTCGGCGTGGATGACTCGTTGACAACATTATACCGACTTAAGCTCGGTGTGCAAGGGAAGACTGCTTCCGTGGACTTTTTAAGTTTTAAAAGTAGAAGTGTATTGCCTTGAACGAAAAAAGTCACTTGAAGAAAGTGTCAGGGTGGACGACAGTTCTTACTTCTCAATTCATACTCGTAAGAGCATTTTAGCGCGGCTTTNCGCGGCTTTTAATGTAAAAGGAATGCTTAGTTTATAATTTTTGAAGAAATTTGCTGGAAAACTGGCCGGCAAACTATCGTAACACAGAGGTGGCTTTCATCCTCCACCACCACTAGGGGATACCGCATACTTTAAACCCTAGAGCACATTCAACCATTCGTATGATAAGACCCAAACAGCAGATCCGCTGCACTATATCAATGTCCTTGTAAAGCTCGACTCCGTGCCCGCCGTTAGTAACGCTTAACGGTACTTATATCTTCCGAAGAATATTTTTCTCGAACATATCTGTGGCCTATATCAGGCTACCCATGATGAGATATTTGTTAAGTATGTCTTTCGTTTTTAGAAAGGACGACGATTATGATAAAAAGTTTGGCATGTGACAGTGATGGCCCATTAAGTGTATTCAAGAAAGGAAAACCAACGTGTTTAAGTCTGCAGACTATTTTAAGATTCAACACCTGAGTTTCCTTCATACAGGGCCCAGTTATACCCCTCGATTACCGTCTCCAATGCCCCGAAGGTCAGAAGGAACTTGCATTCCAAAGATTTAGTTTAGCTGACTTGTTTCCATTGTTCTGAGAGCAAACCACCGATACTTCTCTTTCTTTGCAAACGTATACAGTATATTTTGCTTTGCTGACTCTATGCTTAAGTGCACATTTAAGATACCTA
>NW_016239401.1:0-1073 GCF_001687245.7 Rhagoletis zephyria | reverse complement strand
AGTCATCTGTCACTTCCCCTTTTCAGCCTTTTTGTCCTTGCACGATTTTTGCACTTGTTACAATATATGCAAAAATTGACTATTGAATGCCAATCATCAAAAAGAAGCAACTAAACTAAAAAAAATAAAAGTGAAATTAAAACGGAGGACAAACTGAGTAATTTTACCAAACTTGAAAATGTCTCAAAAACGGGAAAATCGTAGTAATATAAATTACAGTCAAAAGTTTAAAACTTTTACTGCTCTCATCTTTTTATTTTTTTGACGACATTTGACATTGGCATTGTTCACTGCAGATCTACTAAGTTGGACCAAAAATAAAAAAACAGCAGTTGCACAAACAAAATTGCACTACAAAAACCTTTTTTGATGGATTACAAATCAAATTAGTTTCAGTAGTACAGGAAAAGGACGTCCGCCATTGATCAATAAAAAGGTGCTTAGCTATTAGATTAAACCCGGTTAATGCAACCATTGTTCTAATTTCAGTATTTTTGTTTTGTTTCATCCTTTTTCACCTTCCTCAGCTCTTTGTCAAAAAGCATCTTCCTTTGTTTTGATCAAGGTGATCAAGGTCATCAAGAGGATTTTGATTAGCTAGTCAGGATTGATGGGTCAGTCAATCATTAATCGATTGATGACCGGCGTCATTGAAAATGATGCTCGGCGCCGCTTTTTTTGATGATGCAAACGATGAGTTTTTTTTATTGAATAGTAGAAAGTGCTGTTGCCTAATAAAAAATTTAGTTTTAATGTGTTCTNTATTTTTGTTTTGTTTCATCCTTTTTCACCTTCCTCAGCTCTTTGTCAAAAAGCATCTTCCTTTGTTTTGATCAAGGTGATCAAGGTCATCAAGAGGATTTTGATTAGCTAGTCAGGATTGATGGGTCAGTCAATCATTAATCGATTGATGACCGGCGTCATTGAAAATGATGCTCGGCGCCGCTTTTTTTGATGATGCAAACGATGAGTTTTTTTTATTGAATAGTAGAAAGTGCTGTTGCCTAATAAAAAATTTAGTTTTAATGTGTTCTTCTAAAGTAAAGTAAACACAATTAACACTTTAGCTTTAA
>NW_016239399.1:0-1073 GCF_001687245.7 Rhagoletis zephyria | reverse complement strand
AAATGTAATGCAAAGAAAGAAAGCAAACAAACAAATGCATAGAAACTGTTGAACAGCAGCGCACGCGTAGTCCAGTCATTTAGCGCAGCCGCTTGTGGAAAGTTATGGCACCACACTCATATTGACCAGAAATTGGGGAACATTCAGCCGCACAAATGTACGAAGTATGCATGTAAATATGTATGTACATACGTTTTATGTACATATATTGGTTTATAAGTTATTTGGTTAGCGGGTGTTTGTATCACTTGCATTGGACCCACTGTGTGCTCCACCGATTGACCAACAGGCTTCAGTAATTGTTGCTATACCAACTCATTTGACGTAACACGAAGTACGAACTCCATAATTAAAATAAATACGTTAATTTAAGGTAAAGTTTGCAGAAAATATTGTTGGTTATTTGATTGCAGCAATGCTCCAAATGTTGTTCCTTTTAGCTATACAAAACAAAAAAAGGGCAGGGTATGATTGGTAGAGAGAGGCAAATAATCTGCGACCTCGAGTTTCAAATAAACTTGGTCAATAGTGTTGGCAATTGGCAATTGAGTTTAAACGAAATTGGAAACCGTTGAGTCTATCTTTGTTTAATTTGTTCAACATTTTGGCTTGGGAAATTTCACCTGATCAATCTTAAAAAGTTTTGTGAAACGATAATTGTATATGTAATTATTTACACATGATAAAGTCGTCTGCAGGCTATCAGCTGAGTTGTACCCTTATGAATATCAAAGGAGGCCTCCGAAATCGAATAATGGTTTTTGTTTTACAAGTTAAAATAATAGACGGCATAGATCAATAAAACTATTAAAGTACATTCAGGCGTGACAACATTTCCAAATTTTCCACACAATTCGTGGTCAAATTAGATAAGCTAAATTTTACTTTTTCAGAAATTAAGGCGTGACTTGAACCTGAAAAAGCATAAATCCCATCGAAAATATCAGGAAAATTGTGGCTAAGATAGAATGGCTGCAGCTGCCTTGCTCATGCAACTGCAGTTTTAAATTTCTCAATATGACAGACTTTTCAAAATATATTGCATTGCGACATGCATAAAATAATTTAAGGTT
>NW_016239398.1:0-1073 GCF_001687245.7 Rhagoletis zephyria | reverse complement strand
TGCTGCCCTTCTACCCGTGTTCGGTACGGCACTGTACGGCACCTGATCCGGCGAATCCGGGAAAAGTGGTCAACTACCGTTGTGGAATCCGCACCTGCCGACGGCGGTACGAGTTTCGTTTTGCCGTCGCCGATAAGCTCGCCTGCCTGTCCGACTTTGATCCCACCGTGAAACTGTCTTCTGCTGATTCTGCTGATGGTTCTGTTGATCTTCAGAAGGAGGTGGTCGATGAGGAGAGGATGGCGAACAACCCTCAGGAGGCAGATGGTAACGGCAAGGACACGGGTGATGGAGAGGCGGATCCACCGCTGGCTGATAATTCGGTGGCCGCCAATTCGAAGCAGGTGTAAAAACTCGAATCTTTCTTGCTCGGAGTTTTCTGTCAACAAAGTGTCTTTCCTTCTCAAATCAACCGTCTTCCTCAATCCTCTGTTTATGTTTTAAAGTTCCCGATCAAATGTACGCTGGTCACCCGATGAATGAATAAAGTCATTTTTATTTTCAAGTGTACAATTGTTTACTTGCTGTACAGATTTTTGGAAATGAGAAAGAGAATCTAAAGAATCCTTGCGTTTTAGAAAATCCGAATGTCTTTCCAAAACTTTTTGCCAAACACATCTTTCGTAGTCACGCCATCTGCTAGCGAAAAAAGAAACTAACCTAAATCTTGTGACTATTTCCATCAAACCACGGAGATCGGTATCCTTTCGGGTCAAAATGGCGGCTGGCGCCTGTCACTTTCTCTTTGTGTTTTGGATCAGCTTCAGCTCCCGCTGAAGTTACCACTTTCTACTGAACTCCCGATCCAACAGCATTTAAACAGTTCCAGGACAATTGAAGACACCCGAGGACACTGATCACCATGAGCCAGCAGCAGCCGGTGGACATGGCATCTACCGCCAGCACAGCATCGTCGTCATCCACCGCAGGTGGTGCTTCAAGCACTCCAATCACCACCACCGAAAATGTGCCAATTACCAACGCATCGCTTCTGCTTCTTCAGCAGCAGCTATCTTCCGATGGCACATTAGCGACGACCACACCTTCAGCAGCAGCAGCTGCAGGATCTTCAG
>NW_016239397.1:0-1073 GCF_001687245.7 Rhagoletis zephyria | reverse complement strand
TGTTTGTAGTATTCAATAAATTAAATTCGATACGGCACATTAATTTTCCGGTTATAAAGAGTTATTCGTTACAAAAAGAAAAGACAGAAATGTAAATTAAAATAGTTGAAACCATGATAAAAACATAGCAAGGTAGAACCGTTCTCTCAATTTGTCGGCCATGATTTTTTTATGAAGTTTGCCAACATTTTAAAATCATATAAAAGTGAAAATAAAAAATTGAAATTGTTCGAAATTGTTGTTGCTTGAGATTAAAAATGAAAATGTNTGTTTGAAAACGCCAAGAATTTTAAAAGTGACTCTCAGCGGTTATACCTTACTATATTTTTATCATGGTTGAAACAATGTACGCACATTAGGGTGGTCCAAAAATGCAGATGAAAATGTAACGTCGAAATGTTTGTGCTCTCACCCTTAGGACTGTTCTATACCGAAAAAATATACCCCTATATTTAGAGGTCGCTCAAAGTGCCCAAATATTTTCCATGTATTTTATATGGGGAATAAACAACTTTTCGTAGAAATTTTATAGAATTCATAAAAATCAATCTATTTCCCAGTATAATACTATAATTTATACGTCCACCAAAAACTCACAAAAACCGCGAAAAATGCAAAAGGGCGACCAATAAAAAATCGTTAGTATTAAAAAATGGTTAAATAAATAATTGGGTATTATTATTGAAAGTCTCCTGAAGAGAACCAGAGTTTTCCGATCGAAAAATAGTTTTTTCTCCATATAAAAATACATGGAAAACATTGAGCGCTTTGTGCGACCTCTGAATATTTTTTGATTTCGAAAAAAAAATCGATTACAGAACAATCCTAGGGGGGTAACAATTCCGGCTTTACTGTTTTTGGGCCACCCTAATGCGCATACATAGGTACATACTTTGTACACCAATGAATACAAATGCGGTTTTAATTGTCCCTTTGTAATTTTTTCTATGAGAGCCTTCTTTTTCAAATATTTTTTTTATGTTCAAGCTGACCACAACAGATGCTCAGTATTGATTTTTTTTCCCGTTTTCATTATGGACAGATACCTCTTTTTTCTTAAATTTTCGATTTAA
>NW_016239396.1:904-1073 GCF_001687245.7 Rhagoletis zephyria | reverse complement strand
ATGCCATGGCTTAAAGTAAAAATAAAGTAGATATGAGTAAAATCAGTGCTTTGAAGAATACTTACAGAAGGCAAAGTCGGTGAATGGCGCCCCAGTACTCGGGTGGCGAGCCAAACCACTCGCAATCCCCGCCACCAATGTTCAAGTTGACAGAACAAAAGTTGTTGTT
>NW_016239396.1:0-808 GCF_001687245.7 Rhagoletis zephyria | reverse complement strand
CTGCCAACTGTGCTGCCCACCGGTCCTGGCGGTCCATGTCGATATTCGTGGCAAAGCGCACCTCTCGGTTGCGCTGTATGTAAGCAGAACTCCTAAAAACAAAGGAAATGCTCAATGAAAAGCACTAAAAACTGCCGTTTGGGTCTGTTATAGGACTGTTCAACAAAAGCAAAATCCAAGCTTGAGCACCTGGTTTAAAAATCAAACTTTCAAAATCGAAACTAAACTCCTAAAATTCGCTAAGATTTTCTGAAGCACTTTCCAACTAAACCAACTAGCCTATCAGGAAGCTGAGACCTTCCTCTACCCAACTAACCATACTATGGGTACTCCTTGTCATCAAAATCAAAGCTGGAGCACTTGGTTTAAAAATCAAACTTTCAAAATCGAAACTAAACTCCTAAAACTCTCTAAGATTTTCTGAAGCATTTTCCAACTAAACTAACTAGCCTGAAATGCACAAGTACTCTAAATGAGTGAAAAAGTGATTCAACTTACACGGGATTAGCCGCTGATGGGNGTTCCTCCTCGGGCACTTCTTCAAATGTTTTCCGCTGGTACTTGATAAAGTTGGCAATGGTGGACCGAGGCCCAACCTTGCTTGTGCTCGGCCATCCCTGCCGCCCGCCATCCCTGTCCAAACTTGAGGTGCTCGGCTGGCAAAGCTGCACCCGCTGCTCAACATGGAAGTTTCCATGGGAGACTGCCAATTTCTCCGAAGAAAAAAGGCTAACGTCTAGGGTAAAAAGAAAGACAAGCCCACTCTAAAAAATGGGTTTAAATATATTTGAAAAAAGTCAAAAAAGTT
>NW_016239395.1:0-1073 GCF_001687245.7 Rhagoletis zephyria | reverse complement strand
GAATGACGAATGAATGGTCATGTCAGTGTTTAAGTGCAGATAAGATGAGGAAAAGCTAAAGAGTAGATGCAAAAAGTGAAAAGAAAAACACTGAGAACAAATTTGTTTTTTGCTATTAATGATCAGAGACAGGAAAAAAGATAAGATGAAAGTTAAAACACGTTTAATCAGGCAGTTCAACGGATCTAAAGAGGGAAAACCTTTTCAAAGGTGACGATGATGATGATGATGATGATAGGCAAAGGAACTACTACCGTCAAGACCGTTTAGCTAGTTTTTCATCTTTTATTATTATCGTGCTTTCTCTCTTTCTCTTTCTAAAAAAGAAGGAGCAGCATGCAAACGAGCAACAAGTTTTGTTGCAGTTCATGTCTTCAGGGCAGGCAAATTAATTGTTTGCTGCCGTTGTTGGTGCAACTGCTGTTGCAAATGCTATTTGTATTCCATTTACTTACGCTGATCTGCTCAGTCAAACGCAGTTTGTTTTCAATAAATTAGAAAGGGTCCACTGAAAAATAATAATCTACAAAAACTGCTAATTTTCATTTAGTTTTTAATTTATTTTAAACAAATTAAAAAAGTTAGCTTTTAGATCACACCAGCCTATCCACTGCTACTATTCAAAACTACTCATTTATCAAAAAATGCTCCCAACAAGCTCCAAAACGGTCTTCAAAGTGCCCAAAGCCCGAGATGAGTACCTGACCACCAAACAGCGGCAATCATATGACAACATCGAAGGGGGCGCCCTGATCATCGTCGCCCTGCTTCCGCTCTTAGTGCTTCTTCCGCTTTTTGTCATCTTCCACGAGTCCCTCTTCAGCTCGGCAAAGTCGGAAAACTTCTCCTCCACCACTGATCGACTGCTGTACACGCTGAAAATGCAAGCGGCGCCGGCTTTTCTCCTCCAGCTTTCCATTCTTNGTACACGCTGAAAATGCAAGCGGCGCCGGCCTTTCTCCTCCAGCTTTCCATTCTTTTCGTCGTTGCAAAACGAGGCCTGAATCCAATCACCCGAAACCCACTTTCCGGCCACGAGTACGTCGTCGAGAAGGCCGTTCGCATCCTCTCCA
>NW_016239394.1:0-1073 GCF_001687245.7 Rhagoletis zephyria | reverse complement strand
TCAGAGTGCCGGCGTTCGAAGTAAAATCACATCCGCGATTAAAGTAAAAACCGACGAAATATTTCGCAAATGGTATTCGGATACCGAGGATTATAGAGATCATCGTTTGCAATTATTAGAATTTCTTGTTACGGTTCTCCTCTATAAAAACTCAAAGTGGCTATTGAAAAACAAGGTAAATAGCGTCAGGGAGGGCAAACGCGATAAAAAATTGAAAGAACTGAAATAAATGTAAGCCAGGGCTCACTAGAGCAGAGCTTTCTAATTTCAGCATTTTCTCTTTCTTTCCAAGTTTTTTCTATTTTGCCACAGGTTTCATATTATTTTCTTATTTTTCAGTTTTGGCCTTGAGCCTGTTTTTTAAAACACTGTGTTACGCCTACGGTTTCGTGATAACGCAATAAAAAAAAGCCTTACGTGCTTTAATGGATCCAACGCCGGCTCGTGAATAGCGGACCTTGGTGTAGGCACTAATATGTGCGGGCCTGTACACTTGGTACACTCGCAGCTCCTGCTGCTGGAGCACCAACACGAATCCCTGCTCACTATCAAATTTATGGAATCCAATGGGTAATCAATATTATAAATTCACCCGCGTCAACTACTTTCCGTTTAAATAAAACACTTTCTTTTTATCAAAAATTTAATCTTATATTCCAACGCGTGTCCGCTCAAGTCAAAAGTACGAGTTCGATTGAATTATGTATATGTAAGAAACTGACGCCTTAGCCCNTTACCGACAGTATGACAGTGCTGAATAGCGCTGCCATATCGATAGGGTTACCATTCCATCATCCTCCCTTGGAAAGGTTATTGTAAGGTGATCAGGCTTTCAATAATCTATTGCTCCAAGAGGCGATGGCAAATTGATGTGGAGGAATGGGATGCATAATCAAAAGATCATTTCCTTCCCTCCTTAACTCATTCGTCCATATCAATTTGAAGACATTTACAGAATTCAAAAAAAAGGTTTTCCACTTGAACTAAGAAACGCTTTTATTTTGTCTTAATTAACTAAATCTAATAATTTAATTTAATAATTTGTATTACAAAATATACAAGGATTAAAGTTT
>NW_016239393.1:0-1073 GCF_001687245.7 Rhagoletis zephyria | reverse complement strand
AGCGGCGATGCATGCGCCGGCGCCTCTGACTCAATTGCAATTGTCGCCATTTGGCAGCCAGAGCTACTGATGTTGTTTTTGTTTGTTGTTTGCAATCGATACAATTTGGCTTGCCACAGACCGCATAACAATGCGCTAATAACATTAATTATCATAAGTGAGAATTGTTAGCTGTTGCGCCAAATAGAAAAAAATTTAAATTTAATTTTGTTTACTTTTTTTCTTCAATTACAATTTTAATCACCACACTTTCGATNATATCCGTAAGATAATTGTGAATAATAATTACATGTAATAGTGTGCATGTAGCTGATATTTACATATGTACATATGTAGTTATAACTAGAGTCCGACCGCAGGTATATTTTTCGGCCGAAGCCGAACCGAACGTTCGGTTTTGATCTAACATTCGGCCGATTACCGAAGCCGAAGCCCATGATTTACTTTAAAATTAAGTGAATCGTTTTTTTTTCAAAGAATATGCTCCATCTTGCCTTTTTAAATGCACCTACATAAAATACAAAATGCATAGAAACGTATTTATCCTTTGTCTAGTAACAAAAAAATTCACATTTTCTTAATATAATTGTGGTCAAAACTCAGTTTCCTGCAGTCATTGTTATGTAGCAAATATATTTGTTTATGTGAAATTTAATATTATAATAATATTTTAGCGCTTACACTTTTGCTAAGTGTTTGGCCGAGCTTCTCCTCTAATTTCTTGTGTACGTCTTCATTTTGTAACACAAATGGAGGAACCTAGGTTTTATCAGAAGCTTTTTCATTGCAGAAATACACTCCACTCGGTAGTTTGCTATTGTCTGCCGAGGGGCGACCGCTCTTAGAAATAGTATTTGAGTAAGCATCGATACTGAGAGTATAAAACTGAGTACATACTTTAAACTCGATACCTTATTTGGTGATTTTACTCGATACCTTGCAAAGTACTCGTAGTATCGAATTCTTCTTTCTCTTTTTTAGCACTGTAACCGCCTAAGCGATTTTGGCCGAGTTCAGCAAAGCACGTTTCTCCGCTGTGCCAACTGACGCCAATTGGAAACGCCAAGTGAAGC
>NW_016239392.1:0-1073 GCF_001687245.7 Rhagoletis zephyria | reverse complement strand
ATCTTTCCTCAACAAAAATGCGGAACAGTTTGACGCTTGTGTTTCTCTGTTGTTGTGTCCTGTTCATCTCATCCACTTCAGCCATTGATGATGATCTGCAAGTTGCTGAGACTAAGAAGGCAGGAGCACTTGTCGCCGGTGGGGGTATTGCCGCAGCTAAAGCGGCAAAAGGAGGTGCCGGCGCAGCAGCAGCCAAGGGTGGCGCCTTCGGTATGAGTCGCATTAAATTTGCACAACTGCAATTTCTGAAAAAAATGTTTTTATTATCTTAAGGTGCCGGATTTGCCAAAGGAGCAAAGAAGGGTGGATTTGCAGCAGGAGCAGCTGCTGGAGCAGCTGGCTTTAAGGTAAGTTATTTAATTTATGTTCAAAATAACTTATTTTGTTGACTTAATGTAGAAAGGCGGAAAAGTAGCAGGTGGTGCGGCTGCCGCTAAAGGATTCAAAAAAGGCTTCAAAGGAGCCAAGTTTGGCAAGGTTTCAGCAGCAGGGTTTGACAAAAAGTTTGGACTTGTGAAAATGTTTGGACATGCTAAGGGATTCAAGTTTTCAAAGGCTGGAGGTGCTTTTGCTGCTGGTGGCGCTGGTGAGTGATGCTTTTTGCAGCAAAATTATTTATTTTTAAATACTTATTTTTAATATCAAGCTGGTGGAGCTGCCAAAAAGGGCGCTTTCATGAAAGCAGGAGGTAAGTTGCGGCTGAAAAGCAGTGTTTAAAAGCAAATTGTGCCTAATTTTCTGCTTTTTAACTTTAGGTGCTGCCGGTTTCAAGAAGGGAAAGAAGGCAGGCAAGGCAGGATTTGCAGCAGCTGGTGGTAAGTGATTTCAAACATTTTATGTAAAAATTTAAACAAAAATTAAATAGGTGCAAAGGGAGGCAAATTCGGCAAGGGTTTTGCTGCGGCAAAGGGTTTCAAAGCAGGCGCTGCAGGTGCAGCGATGAAGAAGGGAGCGATGAAGAAAGCTGGCGGTGGATTTCTCGGTTAAACTTTTTCAGCAACCCTCACTTAAAATTTCTTTGTAAAAACAAAACTATCATTTTCTCTAACATTGTCAGCCAAAATAGACATCCC
>NW_016239391.1:0-1073 GCF_001687245.7 Rhagoletis zephyria | reverse complement strand
CAGCAAAATCTGGGCTGGTTTGAATTGTCATAAAATTGTCGCACTGGAGTGTTATTTCTATAATTTTGATTTTTAATGTTTTTGAAGCCAATATTAAGAGGAGTGCTTGCCTTTGGAATCAAAATTTACATAAAAATGAATTGCTTGCGTTTGAAATGATTTTCCTAGCCACTCATACATATAATGGCGAAAATATAAATAGTGAAAAGATAATTTAGCATTCTTTGGCTATCTCCCTTTCGATTATTTAATGTTCATTAGTTTTTTTATGAAAGCGTATTTCATGATTTAACAAAAACCATGTAAGTCAAAATTTCAAACTTTGTACATAAATTGTGAAAAGTTGAAAAATTTCATCAAAATTTTGACCTTTTTAATTAGATTTTTTAGAAATATTCTTAAGCAGCTAGGACTTACCGTTGGTTTTTGGGCAATTTTTCTTTTTTTTTATGGAAGATGATGCTCATTTTGTCCATGCGAAAAAATTGTCGAACATACAACTTTGTATGGAAAAAACGCTCGAAAAAAAATTGCCAAAAATCAACGGTGAGTCCTAGCCACTTTAGACTTGCACTTTATTGTACAAAATTGAAGGGTCTACAAAACTGCATACTCAGAATCTAAAGAAGTTCTAAAAACTCTTATTAATAATAATAATAGANGGCGTGCGCCTTGATGTTGTCACACAAAGCGGAGGGACCTACAGTTTTACGCCGACTCCGAACGGCGATTGTATTTTTATGAGAAGCTGTTTTTCATGGCAGAAATACACTCGGAGGTTTGCCATTGCCTGCCGAGGGACGACCGCTGTTTAGAAAAAACCTTTTTCTATATTTTTTGGAATGTTGCTTTGACCAGGGCTTGAACCCAGGTGCGGATGTGTGAAAGCGCGCACTGCTTACCACTACACCACAGCGGCCGACTCTTAAAAACTCTTATTACAAAGTTTAAAATTTTAATCAACGTTTGTTAAAATCCGTCGAGTTTTTATACATATGTAGATATTCTACAAAGTTTGAAATTTTGATTTACATGTTTTTTTTAGATAGTAAGCTATGCCTTAAAAAAAAAAA
>NW_016239388.1:0-1073 GCF_001687245.7 Rhagoletis zephyria | reverse complement strand
TCCATTATAAAAAATGTTTAAAAATTCATGATTTAAAACATCTCAATGAATTTTAAATTTGGTTGAATAATTTCAAACCAATTGCTCTAGCTTGGCATGTTTGTAGACTAACACAAGTAGACTGTTTTTTGTTGTTTTGTGCACAAAAAATAACATCCGGCCGTTCCGGCTGTTTGGCGGTTGTGCAGTATTGGCTGTCAAAAGTTTGCAACTTGCCCGGTTACCGAGTTTTGCGTAGAAAAATAAAAAAACATAAAGGGCAGACATTGCAAATCGTCTGGTTAAGCAAACCGAAAGCAAACAGAAACAGATACAAACAAAGTTGGGACGGCAAAATACAGCAGCATTCCAACAAGCATGTTTTTAAAAAAGATTTACTGCTGCTACTCTTTCTTCATCTTCTCCTTTGCTTTTTTTCTGCTGCCCTTGCTGCCTTTGCTGTCGGTGAAAATTTAGTTACCGATTCATAATGCGATTACTCGGACTACTTTGCATAACAAATAAAATCTGGCAGACTGTACTGTGCAAGCTGGCTAGCTAGAGTCAGTGTCAGTGTCGGTGTCCGTGTGTGTGATGGTCAGCATGCAAAACCCGGCGTTTTTTTTTGGAGGTCAGCAAACTGACAGCAATGGTAGCCAGTTTGCTCCCTTTTCTTCGTTTTCGTTACGGCAAAAGTGAGCTGTCGCAATGTGTCACACACACACACACACACTAACCAGTAGATTTGCATGCTAAAACTGACCAACAGCAGCAACAATGACGACAACGATGACAACGATCGTGCCGCAGTGATTAAAAGTGTAGCAAAGTTAGCCGAGAAAAAGAAAGAGACAACAGAACAAGTGTCTCAATTCAATGCAAATTCTCTCTCTTTTTGCAACGGTGTAGTTAACTTTTTTCTACTTTTTCTTCTTTTTTATGTCAGTGTAGTCAATAGTATTAAAAGTAGTGTGTCAGTGGCATTGGCGGACACGGTGTGAGTGCAATCGATGCTAATTTGGTGGCACATTCTTCTCTTTCTAGTTTTTCTATTTTGTTCTCGTTCTGAGTTTCCCCTTTGCCTCTTTTCTCTC
>NW_016239387.1:0-1073 GCF_001687245.7 Rhagoletis zephyria | reverse complement strand
CGTTATTAATATTAATCAGCAGTCATAATCGATGCTCACGGGGGACGAGGATGAAGACTGAGAAAGAGGCAGCAGCAGCACTAGCTCACGGTCCATTACCGAGACCAAGCAGACTGAGCAGTTTCAAGCGAACAGTTACAGTGTTTCGACCAGCAGTAAGTGTAATAACCGACCAAAGATGATAAGCAAAATTTGTAATTTATAATTTAGCCCAGTGATCAGAGAGTGATCGAGTGAGGAAGAGAGCCAAACTTAGTTTGGCAATTGAATTAAGCAAGACTGGTGGCTCGACCGAAAATTCGGAAATATGATGGTCACAGCAGGAGCAACACGGGCCCACTGGCAGTCAGTCAGTCAGTCAGTCGTTTGCCCCATTATTTACAATTAGGCAAGCGAGCAAGCAGCCATCGCAAGCATTAGCTGTGACTGACCAGAACACGACCCAGAGACACTGTCTCAATTATTAATTTCCCTATTCCCAACTACTGTACAGTGCAATGCAGCCCCAGCTGGGGCCAATGACAATTTGGCAGCAGCAGCGGCAGCAGTGAATGTACACACAATTTGTACATCGAAAGTAAATTAAGCGAACAGCTTGAGTAGCTAAAGTGGACCGCTGACTGGTTAGCTCGGCTCAGCTCAGTCAATTAGTGGGCAAAATCAGGCAAAGTTAGTCACTCACTCACTCACTCACTCACTCATCAGACTTTACATCATGCGGCTTGGAACAAGCAGTATGTGTGCCCACACAGTGGACGTCAACTTGTTAGTCAATTATGACTCCCCATTTTGGCTCCCCAGTCGGAAGGCAAGGGAAGGCAGTAGCTGCCTGCCTGCTACTACTACCGCTGCACACGCTGCTTCACCTGCTTAGGACGCGTAATTAATTTTGCAGCGTAGGCAGGCAGGCGGCAGGCATCGATGTGTCTCCATCAATATTCATATTCATTATGTGTGTGATATGATAAATAGACGGCCGCGACGAGGACGACAATGGTGACAGATAATTTGCGAAGGGTTTTTCTCTCTGCTATTCTCTGCTACATACACACAGACACAGACAATGCCTGCCA
>NW_016239386.1:0-1073 GCF_001687245.7 Rhagoletis zephyria | reverse complement strand
AAAATCATGCAACTTTTGCTAAAGAAGTATTTGCAGAACTATCACAAAAGCTTTTGATTGCAGAACGTATGTGTCACAAAAAAACGTTACGGATGGTTGCCACCTGTTTGAAAATTTTGATTTGATTTAATAGATAAGAGAAATTAAATATTGCAATATGGGTATCCAACTAAAGAAGTTTAAGAAAGTTTACTGCCGAGAATATATTTTTGAGGAGGGTTGCCGCCTATTTGACAAATTTAATTCAGGTAAGCTTTTTAATTCTATTTTATTTTCTATAAATGGTGGCCCCATTTGTAAGAGTTTTGGAGGGGAGTAACAATACAAAAATATATTTAAGGGGCAGCGAAGCACGCCGGGCATTTGCTAGTACATATGTACATTAATTAGAGCGTCTCGCCTTACAGGCAAAAAAAAAAGTTCGCCGTACACCCCCTCATATGATGTGTTTTTGAAAAGCATTTACAAAAAAAAAATATTTTTTATTTTTTGGACAACTCCAATTACATTTTTCCTCATATCTTCGGCATTTATAGTAGGATTTTAAAGTGTGATACACCAATGTTTTTGCCTCGAGGTGTGGGTTTTTCCTACGGAAGCTCATTGACCTCATGTGCTCCATTGTGGTACTTACCCACCGATCTCAGTTGCTACTACCCTAACGTACCGCCCGAATGACAGTAAATTAAAGACTGTCAAAAATTATTTATTATCTTTTGTGAAAGAAGTGCAGAATTGCAAGTGAAGAATTTGCATATGCAACCAAGGGCAGACACGTGATTTTTAAGGTGTTTTTATTTAATAAAATGTGATCGCACTTTAAAGTCCGACTATAAATGCCGAAGATATGAAGAAAAATGTAATTGGGCGACTACTAGGGTTGTCCAAAAAAAAAAATTTAAAATTTTTTAAATGCTTTACAGAAACACTTCATATGAGGGGGTGTACGGCTGAACTTTTTCTTCGAAACGGTCTAATGTACATAGAAATAGAAAGCTCGAGTTTTGCATCCATGATATATAAACTCACCGCCCTATTCCCACACCACTGACAAAACTCAGCGGCTGACTATT
>NW_016239385.1:0-1073 GCF_001687245.7 Rhagoletis zephyria | reverse complement strand
TTGACAGTTTTGAATGCCAAGATGACCTTCATGTAAGCGTTTTAGTATTCTAGACCTTAAAGAACTCGGTATTAAAATTCAGTTATTTTTTAACAATAAACCGTCTATCAAATTTATCTCATCTCTGAGACTATAATACGGCGTGATGTTAATATCACATGACTTTTTGTCTTTGGGCTATCCTACTTTCAAAAAGTTGAACATTTTTTGTAAAACACTGTCCTTGAATGTTTCTTCTCTAATCTCATCAATTTCACTTTTTGGAAGAGCAATATGAGACATAACAAATGACAATGTAAGTCAGCATCTTTTCCAATGTCGACTAGAGGTTTATCATTCAAAGGGGCTCTTGACAGAGCGTCAGCAATGTACATCTCCTTGCCTGGTTTGTAAATAACTGTTAGGTTATATGCCAACAACCTCAACATGAACCTTTGGAGACGAGATGGAATTTTGTGGAATGGTTTATTAAAGAGAGACACCAATGGTTTATGGTCGGCTTCGACTATAACACTATTGCCGTAAATATATTGGTGGAATCGTGTGCATCCAAAAAGTATAGCAAAAAGTTCTTTTTCTATTTGGGCATAATTTGTCTGGCAATCCGTTAAAGAGCCTGAAGCATAAGCTATTGGATTTCTATCATGCATAATAACTGCGCCCATAGCGAATTTTGATGCGTCAACAGACAAAACTAATTGTTTTTTTCGGATCATAATACGTTAATACAGGAGAAGTGGAAATTTCTTTTTTCGAATTGTTAAACCCATCTTCGTGTACTTTATGCCATTGCCACACAGTATCTTTCTTTAACAGGTCTGTTAAATGCTTGTTTTTGGCAGATAAGTTATCGATAAAAAGGCTTAAATAGTTAACCATCCCGAGAAAGCGTTGGAGTCCGAGAGCATTTGTTGGAACTGGCATTTCACTAACGAATTTAATCTTATTGTCATATGGTCTTACTCTATTCTCACTAAAAATATGTCCTATAAACTTTATTTCAGTTTTGAATATATTCGATCTAGATTCGGAATTATCTCGGGAATTAACTGCAGTTGATCCGGATTAAGTCC
>NW_016239384.1:0-1073 GCF_001687245.7 Rhagoletis zephyria | reverse complement strand
TCCAATAGCTTAAGTTTTTCTCCAAGAGTATGCGATTGATTTCGTATATAGACCAAAATTTTCTTCAAGAGTATGCAATTGATTTCATTTTTAGCCATACCAAGTTCCAGTATTCTACCGTTAACACTTTCAGAGATATGCAGTATGAAAAACTCGGTTTGACTGGGAGGTGCCTCGCTCCCTTTTCCAATAGCTCCAATTTTTCTCTAAGAGTATGCGATTTATTTCGGATATCTCCATACCAAGTTCCAGTACTCTACCGTGAACACTTCCAGAGATATGCAGTATGAAAAATTGGTTTTGTATGTGAGGTACCACGTCCCCTTTTCCAATAGCTTAAGTTTTTCTCCAAGAGTATGCGATTGATTTAGTATATTTCCATATAAAGATCCAGGAATCTATCATGAACACTTCCAGAGATACGTAGTACTAAAAATTTGATTTGTATTGGAGATGCCAGGCCCCTTTTCCAAAAGCTCAAATTTTTCTCCAAGAATACGCGATTGATTTCATATATCCATACCAAGTTCCAGAACGCTACCATCAACACTTCCAGAGATACGTAGTATGGAAACTTTGGTTTGTATGAGAGGTGCCACGCCNAATGCGATTGTTTTCGTATATCTTCATACGGAGTTCCAGAACTCTACCATGAACACTACCAGAGATATGGAGTAAGAAAAAAATTCGGTTTGTTTTGGCGTGGCCCCTTTACATATAGAATTTGTTTAGCATAAAACCATCCTTGGGACACGTGCGGCCGGTGACAGTTTCAAAAAAATCGGTTCAGCCCTTCTCGAGCTTTGCAAACACTAAAAAACGGCTTTCAAAATAAATATTAGTGTATATATATTATATATCATTACTATATTTTGTATCTGTATCTGTTGTTTCTGATTTCCGCGAAAANCGGCTTTCAAAATAAATATTAGTGTATATATATTATATATCATTACTATATTTTGTATCTGTATCTGTTGTTTCTGATTTCCGCGAAAAAAACTCGCCTAGTGACGAATTCGCTCTTGATATGGTGGTTGCTCAAAGCTATTTATATTCAAAATTGCATGAAA
>NW_016239383.1:0-1073 GCF_001687245.7 Rhagoletis zephyria | reverse complement strand
TATTACAACAAAAAGAAATTAATCTTTCAAAGTAAGGAATCAAAGCAAAAGTTTTTTTTTGCGTCCAAAGCGGTAAAATTAACTGAAATCCTTAAATGCTAGTTTTCCTAGCATTATTAATTTTTAGTTATGACATTCTTCCAGCAAACGGCATTGCGAATGTATGTACTATTTTACATATGTATAGAAAAGTTTCTTTCCGGTCCGATGCTTTTGCTACATTAAGCTGCCTCCATGTAAGCAGCATACGCATTTTCATATACATACATACACTAAGGTGGTCCTTAAATGTAGAAAGCAAATTTTTATATCAGATTTCCTTAGACTCATCCCATACGTTGATGCTACTATAATCGAAGATATCGCATATAAATTTTGGTTCCGATTGGAGATAATTAAGAAAAAACTAATTTTAATTTTTTGAGTCTGTATAGAGGAATCTGAAATTTGCCCCCTGTGCGACACGCCTTAAGCGCCTCCAATCGGGTCCAAAATTTATATGCGATATCTGTGACCGTGCTATTAACGATTGAGGGGGTGAGACTGAAAAAAGGCTTTCATTTGATTTTTTTAAGGACCACCCTAATGTGCATACGTGTTTAGTTGGGTATCGTCAGAGTGTCCATCTCTCGAGTACCTGCTCGAATGATAAACAAAACTTACGCATGCAACAGGAAATACTTGTCCTTTTTCGTTTTTCAATGTCTATTTTGGTTGTCATATGGTGTTGGGGGGGATGAAGCAGATTAAGCTCTCATTTTGCACGTGCATTAACTGCTTAGTCTTCATGGTAATTTTATACATGCGTGTAGCGCTTTTTTTGTTGATGTTTAGTTTAGTGCGTGCGTGCGATGTCTGTTTAATGTTTTAGCACTGCACATACAACCTATGTACATTAGGATGGTCCAAAAAGAGTTAAGTCGGAATTTTCATGCTCTCACCCCCTCGGATTGTTCTAATAATATACAATTGTGTATTTAACCAGTTTTAGTACTAGCGATTTTTAATTGGTCCCACCATTGCTTTTTTTCGGGGTTTTTGAGAATTTTCGGTGGACCTATAAATTATAGTTA
>NW_016239382.1:0-1073 GCF_001687245.7 Rhagoletis zephyria | reverse complement strand
AATATCTGCTTGAGGTATATTGCATTTTCCATTAAAGTGGTTTATTCGCGTTACGGCAAAACATGGGTACATATGTAGGTATGTAAATCCCTTCTATTCTCCGATTCGCATTCGCGCAAGTATAGCATCCCTGACTTGCAGATTTCAACCGGTTGCGCCGGCGTTCAAACCCAACCACTCGCGTTCTTATTAGATTGGATTTATCGCATTATTTAGTCTGTTCCAATAGCAGTCCGGTTTACAGGATTTAGTCAGAACTTACAGGAAGTCGTTCCTATTGACATAAAACCTGTAAGTGGGAACACATTTGAGAGAGTAACTGAGCAACTGTTNAAACGGCAAAACATGGGTACATATGTAGGTATGTAAATCCCTTCTATTCTCCGATTCGCATTCGCGCAAGTATAGCATCCCTGACTTGCAGATTTCAACCGGTTGCGCCGGCGTTCAAACCCAACCACTCGCGTTCTTATTAGATTGGATTTATCGCATTATTTAGTCTGTNAACCACTCGCGTTCTTATTAGATTGGATTTATCGCATTATTTATTGTGTATCGCACCACATACATACATACTCGTTTGCACAAACGAATCGTTCTCGCGTATTTCGGGATTTTTGTGTTAATAAATATATATATATGTACGTATGTACCTACAAAACTTTGAAAGATTACGTCAAAGTGCTTTGCTTATTACACCAGTTCAGTAGTTTTTCACTATTCAGTATTCTCGCGTATGCATTTGTTTTCTTTTGTATTAAGATCACATCCCTGCTCAGTGTTTACCTTTTATACTACCATACCGGTTGCGCGGGGTTAGGACTCAATCATTTAAACTCTGATTAGATTTGCATCTATTGCTATCTTTGCTCTTTGGGTACATTCGCCACACAACATATGTATGTACGAACACACAACTGCCTGGGGTTTGCGAAAATTTGAAGATTGCTGTGCAAGTGCTGTGCTAGCGTTAAATGCTCAATATATATGCATTAAGTATGTATACAAACCAGTGGTTTAACTTCTCTCTCTAATTATCGCGTATTCGCGCTATGGTCACATCCCTTTGTTTA
>NW_016239381.1:0-1073 GCF_001687245.7 Rhagoletis zephyria | reverse complement strand
ATAAAATAGTGTATAAGCAGATTCTTTCAGAAAAATGGGTTCAAATGGCATTTCTAAATAAACATGGTAAAGAATTTTTTTGTGAACTAACAGCTAAAGAATCAATAAAAAGTGTGGTATATTTCAAATATGAATATTTTTAATAAGAAGCGCACAATTAAAGTTTAGATTTGGTCGATTGGATTATAAAAACTTCTAATTAGTTTTTCTCAAAACTATACTTTTCATGTTACACTACTTCATTATTCCAGCGACGATATGTCCTTTTAAGGCCATACATTTGTTAGGTTAGTTAATTTGAATCGCCCTAATGTATGTTTGTATAACATTTAATCTTCACAACACGAGGGTTACTAAACAAGTCTATAGAACATGAATGCCATGTGAGTAAATCTGATCTTTGCATTGAATAATTTGACATTTATTTAGCATTAACGCGGTCAGAAAGTTTTACAGTATGACCGCGCTTTGGATCCCACACATAATGTGGCAATTGCTCTAAAAAGGCTCTCGCCGATTGGTGTGAACAAATGCTGCAAAAATACATACAAGCACGTCACGCCGACCAGCTGTATGAATTCTACAAAATAAACAAAAAGTAAACAAAAGTTTTTCGCGCAAGAAGTGTTTTTAAAAATGATCGCTTGTTGAGGATTTTTTAAACAATCAAGACACCGAATTGATGGGTTATCCTAACTTAGCACACATTTTGTTCTTCCCATACAGCAAAGATTAACCTCGCGGACAACGATTTTTATCGCCAAAAGAAGCTGCTGACGCGTTCAAAAATCGTATTTGTAAGACACCGACTTCACTGTGGGGAAAAATGTTTCACCAATTAGTTTGAACGTATGCAAAAGTGTACAAATCATGCCGAAGAAGATCTTCAAAGCAATTAGGTTAATTTTTAAACATAAGATTTTTCATTTTTTCTCAGCACAATAACTTTTTGGACTTGATTTGCTAATAACAGAAGACCTTAATTATCGAAATGCTCCAAATAGAATTTTACAGAATTCCACTTATTTGAAGCAAGTGACATTTATTAATTCCCATTAAGCCACTATTTGCAG
>NW_016239380.1:0-1073 GCF_001687245.7 Rhagoletis zephyria | reverse complement strand
CAGCCGGGCATTAGGCTGGTAAATTATGTTTATCAAGTGCTCCGAGTAGCGTTCGACCGAACTCGAATTTTTAGCCGAATCCAGACCTAACACTCGGCCGAAACCGAGCCGTATTTTATCTAGTAAAATTTCCATAGCTTGTAAAAATCAGTACTTTTATTCAGTGCAGTACATATGATGTAACAAGCGAGATTACCTTCGGGAAAACGTTGCTTCTACGCTTATGAAATTCCCAAATCGGATTGATATGAGCCATTGCATCTGTAAGATATTGCTATAATTCAANAACAATAAAACAATGCAATAAAATGAAATTACTGTGCCAATTTTGGCCATAACGGAAACGAACCCGAATTTTATGGCCGGACTGTTCAGTAACCGAACCCGATTTATGAACCTTTAAAAAACAGGCTGGACCCTGAAAAGGCAGCAACAATACTTTTTATTAAATATCGAGCCCTAACCGCCAAAAAGATGTAAGCGAAATTTTTCCAAAATTTTATTTTTGATGCAGAAATGCATCAAGATTCTCTTGGAAAATGTCTGCATAAGAAAAAAATAAAAATAAATAAATAAATAAAAAAAAATGGCGCTTACGTTTTTTTGGCAGTTCGGGTTCGATAAAATGCTGCAATTTTTAAATTCATTAATTAAAAAATTCATTCATTCAGTTTCTCCATTTACTTAATTTACTTACATAAATATGTAAATTATTCCTGAAAAATACTCGACACCCGCTTCCGCAAATGCTCGCTTTACGGATGCGGATGTCTAAAATTCCACATTAGCTACAACCCTAGTGAATATGTATAGATTAGTGTGCCTATATATTTATGTCAAACGACAAGTTGATATTTAATTCATTAGCATGAGAAAGCATACAAGTAGTGGAAAAACTAGCATTTCGTATACATATCTACATATTCTGGCACAATGCTGATACTAATTCATATATGTACATACATACATATTCATCGAAAATAGAACTTGCATCTACATACGTATGTATGTATATAGTATATGCAAAAAAAAAAATACATACACTTAAATCGTTGTCTTGGTGGAGTCAATAA
>NW_016239379.1:0-1073 GCF_001687245.7 Rhagoletis zephyria | reverse complement strand
AGGTACTCGATGTGACGAGCAGCAGAACTACTACTGCTGGCAATCGGTGTTTTGCCCTCATGATTTGTTGAATAAGATGAGGTCTTTTGTCGTTGACTTGCCGAGCTGAACATCGGTGGAAAAGTGGAGAGAGAAGCAGTGACAAAAAGGACTTCAAAAGGGGAGAAAAACGTAGTAAAAGCGACAGCAGACGGAAGTTTGGGTAAAAAAGAGAACTTTTTGTCTGCCCAAGGGTGACATGTGCTTTTTTTGGGTTGAGTCAGAGCTTGTTTTTCTATTTCTAATTACTTGTTGACCATTAGCGGCGAGTTTACAAGCACTGATACTACCAAATAAAATAAGTTGCAATTAAAAAATGTTATCGATTTTTTTGTTTTTCTATCTGGAAAAGGTACAAAACAAAACTGTCGAAAACGGCGTCAGACAACAGCAAATTATACAGCAATTAGCATAAGTTTCCATTGGAAACGATTCTCCTTTTTTTCAGTTCTCTTTCTAACATCATTTACATAATTGCCAAGAAACATTTACTAACTTCTACCCTCTAAAGGTTAATTACTAAAAGCACTGCACCTGAACACAAAATGTCTTTTGGTGAAGTGGCTGCAATAACAAAAAACCAAAAAACAATCACCACTATTCAGATACCAAGACAACCTTCAGAGTTTTAAACACAAAAATTTTAACAAAAATTAGCTACTTACCTAAAACAAACTCTTAAAAAATGACTGACTTCTTCTTCGCAATACTCCAAAGGCTGACCACCGGCTACATCAGCCTTCTAAAATGGCTGCACATCATTCCCACGGCAAAGTACTTTACCGCCTCCTTCCACCTGATCGACCTCTACCACAGTCACCTTCCAACGAGAGTAATAATCAACATTTTCAGGGTGAACATGCTCTTCAAGGCCGGGCACATGATGTGCTTCTTCCTCTTCGAGGACACCTCCTCCTCCTCCTCCTCCTTCTTCGCTGATGAGAAGGTGAACCTAATTCACTTCAACTACGCCGCCCTGGAGCGTCTGCCCTGCTACCTGAACCTCTTCGCCGCCATTGACTTCCTCCTGGTGC
>NW_016239378.1:0-1073 GCF_001687245.7 Rhagoletis zephyria | reverse complement strand
ATCTGTCTTGCGGACTTAAAGTTTTCGCGTAGTTGGAAGTCGCTTGCCTAGGTTGCCTATTTGTGCGAGATTTGTATGTTATTACATATGTAAATGTTTAATTCGATACAATATTTTCAAGGTGAAACCCAGTTATAAACGATATTATCGTTTCACTATTAGATATGAAAGGACTCAGACTAGGCATTTCCTGCAACGTAACCAGTTATTGCACTCCCACCTTTGGACTTTGAAGCCATTATAGTAGTCAAAAATTTTACTCAGCAATGACTGGGAGACACCAAGAGCCTAGAGGTAGCAAAAACTTAATTTTGGACTCAATCGCAGAAGCTTTAATTAATTATTTATCTGTGCTTATTATGAAGAGGTTGCCGGTTGCCACGTTTCATTGGTTAAAAGGCCTGATTGCGATTGGCGTTTAGGGCAAGTCATTTATCCTTAGTGATTTGAGGAGGATGCGCAGGTGGAACACCATTCAGCGAATAACACATTTTCATCCCACAAAACCTTAATCAGATACAGTGCTGTTCTCTTTTTCCTAAAGAAAAGTCCAATTACAAGTGATTAGACCTGGCCGCTGATATAGCATTTTGAATNTCCAAGGAATCTACTCGCTACCAAAAACTTTGTTAATTATAAAATGTTTCATTGTCACTTACTTACCCGGCTGATATACATTTACATACTTAGATTTTTTATAAAACTTTTAGTAAACTGTTAAAATTTTTGTGTGGAATTCTTTTGCTATGTGATTTAGAACCTTACAGTGATTTGTTTGCCATTTCGATCACAATAAAAGGCGAACTATTTGCAAATGCAATAAATAGCATTAAGAAAAACTTCTAGTTTTCCATTTCCAAATGCTGTAATCATAAAATAGGATTATTCGAATTTATTTGTGAGGAGTTGGGAAAAATTTTTGTAGCTATGCAACAGCTACCTACACTCGATGCTATTGTCGCAACCCACAATGCTGATTGCCTGCTATACCAAGCGCTCAAAATAAGTTGGAAGCAAAACTTTTGCAGCTTAGCGATTTTCGTTTGATTTTCGCGTTGCCAACTACTTCTAAA
>NW_016239377.1:0-1073 GCF_001687245.7 Rhagoletis zephyria | reverse complement strand
TCAGTTTTCCCGAATCTGAATCTGAAGCTGCCGATGACATGGTCGAGCTTCGGTCATCCACGGCCAAGTGCTTGGTAAGCACCTCGGCGAAGGCGGCCGCTTCTTCAGTGCTCTTGAAGTTCAGGCCGACCATGCCTTCCTAAAATGTAGGCAATCGATGTAAATAAAAAAACATCTTCAAAAGAATCTTCAAAACAAGCACTTACGTCCACATCGAGGATGAGGTGAAAGAGGGGCTTGATCAGCTTGTACTCGAGCTCCGCCGAGGGCATCGCCTTCTCCCAGTAGATTTTCTTCTTCTGCAAAGAAAATGTAGAATTGAAGTTGATGATCAAGAGAACTGAAAAAACCAGATTCTTACATCCAAGTTAAGGACGACCACCTCGACGCCCGAGTCCTTGTGGCACTCCTTGACGACGGTGGCCACGCACTTCTGCCGCCGCTTCCAGTGCACGTGCTCCGGCGGCTCGGTGATGGAGAAGAGCTTCAGACTGGCGATGGAGAGGATCTGAAGAGGAAAAGTTGGAGATTATTTCAATTTCGAAATTTCATCATCATCTTACGACACATCTCGTTCCGAGCAGCTTCAGCAGCGTGCCGATCTGCTTCTCATCCAGTCCCAGCGCCTTCAGAGACGCCTCGTCCTCCACTGAAGAGGAAGGCGGTGAAGTTGTAGAGGTGGTTGACATATCTTCTTCAAAAAGGGAACAAAAGTGGTGGTGGTAAATACTGGTGATGATGATACACTAAACAGCCTCGTAAGGACTGAATGCCACACATTCAGCCGCACTGATGTGTGGCTGCTGGATGATTTGCAGCGGTAGAATGCAATGTGAGAGGGAGATTATGTTTTTCTAGAAAGAGAGCCAGTTGTCGTACAATGGCTGCTGCCATGGTGAGCCTGGTACACAGCACTGAGCTATTTGATGATGATGATAATTGTCTAATGCTCCAGGTGAGTGAGATTGGCGTGTCTGACGGTGTAGTGTTGAGTGTTGAGTGAGTGTGTGTCATCTTCCTACTTGACGTCCTCTTTCTCTCGTCTGGTTGTGATGGCGACAAAGTAGCTGCTG
>NW_016239376.1:0-1073 GCF_001687245.7 Rhagoletis zephyria | reverse complement strand
GCTGATGCTCACTCCAGAGAGTTCTTCGAGAATGTTGATGAAATAAAAGTCAAGTTGTATAAATCTAAGTCTTTAGTTATTATAATCCCATCTCGAAACCTTCCAACGGGCTGAGACAAAAGTAGTCCGAAAAAAAAACAATAAGTCCTACCGCATGGGTTTCTAAGAGACAGTGTTTTGCCAGGACACAGGAAGGCGATAAATGAGCTGTAAAAGCTTTATCACCGTCTGACGACTACCGGGGTCAGAATTTTCTAGAGCGATCGATGAGTTGGCCATAAGCTCATCTGTTTAGCAGCAGTTCAAACTTTGCCACATAAATTTTTATCAACTGCCAGGAGCTATGACCACAAAATTTCCTCACTTAGCCACTGTGCTTTGGAACCCAAATTAGCTTTACTGCACGAGCATTTCTAAAACCCCGATTGCCGCTTGAATGTAAGAGCAGATAGATCCACTTCGAGTTGATGGGGTAAAATACCTCCTCCAGTATTGCCGGCCAAGCTTCGACTCATCCATATAAATGTTAATTGCATACTTGTTCTACAGGCTGCCACCCTCCCTTTCATACTCACCCCTTGTAATATGTGGGTGTCATTTCATGACCCAAAGTGACTTAAAAATTCAACAANTATGTCCAAATGCAGATTCGAATTACATTTTGAGACGATAAAATTACACAAAAACGTCGAGACACGTAAACTTAATTTTGGGTCGTACATTACGGATCTGTATATACCGTTTTTCAAGATCAGATAATTTTCTCAAGATATTTTCATTTTAAGTTTGCTTTGCGAATGAAAAAAAAAAATTCAAACTTTATCATCAAAAATGTTACTCATACGCCATGGACGACTATCTACGATAGAGGCGTAAAAAAATCGATTCTGGCATTTGTTAATCGGGTTTATATAGCTTGCTCTATTTGGGCCCAGCTTCTTCTTGGGTAAAATTTAGTAATTCCAAAGAAGAAAAAACAAATTTGGGAAATTAAAGAATCTGAGTCTGCATAACACTTAAATGGCGTATAATCAATGTGTGTATTTCTGAAGTTTCGGACGTTTTGATTGGTC
>NW_016239375.1:0-1074 GCF_001687245.7 Rhagoletis zephyria | reverse complement strand
GCGCTTGTGGCATGTTAACTCGATTTCGCAGTCTTGACTGCTGTTTTATGAAGTGTTAAGAGGGATTAATTTTAATAGTTTAAATTAAAATGCTTACACTGAGAGAAACACCACAACAAAAAACCCACGCAAAAAATTATATGCAATACTCAGACATGATCTACGTCGAAATAAATCGAAATTTCTTGGGACATAGTAGATCCTAGGTACGGTTTGATGAGCTTCGATTTCGAAAAACTTCGCTCCCTGCTGACAACAGTCACTGGCAAAGTCAACAAAATCCTGAGTGAAACCCAAAGAAAGAAAGTTCATCGAAGAAATTTTTCTTGAAGAAATTCAAGAAGCTCCAATGGCCGTTTCATCGTATTTCAACTCTTCATAAAGCTCCAATCAATTTATGTCAGAATTCTCTTATTGTGCTCAACTCGCGACATTTCGACAATAAAAAAAGTGTCATCTTCAATTGAATCTGGGGACTCTTTCGTATGTGAGTAAAAAGAAACCACCCATAGATTTTCATGATTTTTCAACTGCTCAAACGTTTCCTTGACAGCAGCCATGGCAGTGTCAACTAGAATAACGAAAAAATCAGCTCAAATTGATCTTATGGTGAGAAAATTGCAGACTAATCTTGACTTTCGTGATAGAAAATCTTCACATTTTCTTTTCTTTTTTTCAGATAAGCATCATTCGCCACAAATTCAAAGCCCTTATTTCTGTTGGTGGATAGAAATTCAGCGCAATTTGCTATCGACTCAGTGGCTGCAGCGATGTCAATGGTTCTTCTCTGCATTCATTTACTCATGAGGTTGACCTGGAATGGGTATCATACCAAGCACCCAGGGAAATGGGGAAATTCAAATCGTATCATTTTGTCAGCCAGGCATTTGGCTTCTTGCTGGACAGCCGGATATTTCAGATCAGAGCAAAAAAAATACCCATTAGAACTTCCTAAATTTCTATTGAAACCTGGAAGATGTCGAAAAAATGTGAAAAGAATTCGGGAGTTTTCGAGAGAACTTTTCAATGTGAGATTTATGACCTTGAGCGCGTGAAAGACTGGAAGAGAAAAAA
>NW_016239374.1:0-1074 GCF_001687245.7 Rhagoletis zephyria | reverse complement strand
GTTGTTCGGAGGTGAAGCCTTTCTTCGGCTGCGGCATGTGCAACAACACTAAATCGCCTTCCTGTAGCTCCTTTCGGCTCGATGAGTTACTGGACATTGCTTCCAGCTTATCCCCGGTGGTGCACCATCTCACATGGTCGTGCTTCTGCCGGCCACTGGTGGTGACCAGACCATGCCTCTTCCCGTGGGCACCCTTTTTGCCAGATCTATGCCGCATCCTCTGTCCATGACACCCAGGCTCCTACCTTCGTGTCGCACTGCCTTTAGCACATCTTGCTAAATCCGGTTCCTCACGCTGAAACTTGCCCAGTGTTTCCGCATCTCGCTCTTTCGCCGGCGTCAACCTCATTGACCGGACATGTATAACTACATCCTTGGCTTCCGGCTTAACTGCTCCCCTTTGCCGACCACCTTTTTCGGGACACTTCAAAGCGCGCCTACTGCTTCCATAGCTACTTCCATTTCCGGCCACCGCCGTATCACCATTGCAACGTGGTTTAGTGGCTTTCCTCCTGCCGGAAACACTGCCTGGCTTGCCATGACCACTTCCTTATTGCGACCTCTTCTTCACTGAGCTGGCGGAACCGCTTTTCCTGTATCGGCGAACCGCTTCCTTCTCCTGACGAAATCACTCCGTCTTCATCATTGCCAACCTCCGCCCAACTAACCGCTTTCGTTTCTGGTGGAGTCTTCGATACTTCCTGTAAGACTAACCGTCTGCTGCAGTACTGGCTGTCGTAACCAACCCTAAGTGGCACTTTCCTGTTACGATCTGTCAGGATCATTCTCTGGAGGTCAATCTTCATGCCTTGGCCCGTTTCAGTTTAACGACTGGTTGGAGTTGGCTTCGTCTCCTTCAGCCCTGCGTTTGCNATTGCGACCTCTTCTTCACTGAGCTGGCGGAACCGCTTTTCCTGTATCGGCGAACCGCTTCCTTCTCCTGACGAAATCACTCCGTCTTCATCATTGCCAACCTCCGCCCAACTAACCGCTTTCGTTTCTGGTGGAGTCTTCGATACTTCCTGTAAGACTAACCGTCTGCTGCAGTACTGGCTGTCGTAACCAACCCTAAGT
>NW_016239373.1:0-1074 GCF_001687245.7 Rhagoletis zephyria | reverse complement strand
TGTAAATATAAATATATCAAAAATTGTGCAATATTAATAAAAAAATAAACAAAAAATTCCAGCTTTTTAACTAGATTTCTTAGAAGAATTTTCTGTATGTAGTTTTGTAGCCCATTAATAATTGGCATTTTTCTGTTTGGTAATGTTTGGTATAAAAAGGAAGAAAATGCGCAAGACCGAATTCGGAATATGAAATGAATATATGTGCATACCTGCGTAGTGATTTTTTATTAGCTACTTAGGTTAAGCTTGCGTTGCGGTTTTTGGCAAAAATATTGTTTAAAAAAATTTACAGAATACGAGAATGTAAAAAACATCCCAACTTATTTTGATTCATACATTATTGTGTGAGTAAAGTAGTCAATTTTTGATGGTTTCTTTTCGATTATTTTGAAAATTAATCGGTCAATCGCTCGATTGATCGAAAGGAAAATTTCGATACAATTAAATCGTTAAGCGAATGAAAATAACCGGTTATTATAAGTCGGTTATTCGATTAACCGTGCCATCACTACTTATATTACAGTTGTCACAAACGAAAAGCAAACATTTCTCGTTGGGGAAAATGACAGTGAATCTTACAGTTTGTTTCTGACTGTGTACGAAACTGTACAAAAACACAAGCGATATGATGATCGATGAGCAAATGGAAATTGTTTCGCATCCTGATTTTTAATTAAAAAAAAACTATCACGATCCCAAATCACTATTTTCTGATAGAGCACTCAATGCAAAACCTTAAGGGCAGATGTATTTGTAAAAATTCGACGAACTACAACAAATTTTCATGAACGTTTCAAAATTTCCATTTAGAATTAAACAAAAAAAAAATCTAGATATACAGTTTTGTATTCCGTTGAAGTAGTAACTCACTGTTAATTTTTGTAAATTTTTCCTTTTTGATGATGTTGTGTAATTATCTCTACACAAACAGCTTTTCGAACATAAAGCAAAACACGAATAGCAGGCCAAGGCGAACAACAAAAGAATGACAGAATGTGCGATAAACACCGTGGAAAATCGGAGAAATATTCGGTAACTTTCGATAGGAACTTTCTAGAGTTGCGATGAGTG
>NW_016239372.1:0-1074 GCF_001687245.7 Rhagoletis zephyria | reverse complement strand
TCCTTTAGCTGCGTTCGCATGCGCGCTCTCCCTTTCCTACATCTTTACTAACTCTACAGATACTCGTATACACATAAATATGTAGTTAGTGGAAGATGCAGGTAAAGATACTCGTATATTCAAAAGCCAATTTTGCTGATTATTTCAATGCACCTGACCGATCTGGCGAGGAGATCAAGCGTAGGATAAGAGAAACTAAGCAGCAACGAATTAGGGAGAGGAAAGGCTATCAAATTATGTGTGTATTTATTTATTGTTAATTGAATTAAATTTGTTTTAATGAGCATGGTAAATATTAATTGGGTGAACATTAATTAGATATTTTTTTTTAATTTGAACATAAAAAATTAGGGGCGTGATAGCATTTTCATTGCTCATAATCTAATGGTGATTATTTCTTAAAACTCTAGAGCGGCTCATCGAGGAATATATTCGACGGAATATAAAAAATGACAACCTCTCCACGAATGAGAATGCAAATTTCAAGGGAAGATAGGTGGAGACAGCGACGTTTGAAAAAGGATTGGCCATAAAGGAATACACGCTCGGAGTTTTTCGCGATATCGAGGGTTCTTTCAACAACGTCTACTCGAAGTCTGTTGTTAACGCTCTCCTTTTGGTGGGGTACAGCAAGGTCTGGTGGATTTTTTGGGCTCCTTCTCGAAAAGAGAACTATTCTATTCTATTCTATTCTTCTCTATTCTAAGAGAACTATATTATTCGGAATCTAAACGTGAACGCCCTATTTCTGAGCCCAAAAGGCAGCGGTTGTCAAGTCATAGCGTACGCTGATGACATAGCAATCGTGGCAACAGGCAAACATCTACAAGTCCCGAGTGAGTTATTGCAAAATGCACTCCGATTAGCAAACATCTGGTCCAAGGAATGTAGAATTATTGTCATACAGAAATGGTACTTTCCACAAAAAAAGTATAAAACACCCATATTTAAACATCCCACTCTAAACGGGGTGGCATCTTCTCTCTTAACCGAGGGCAAATACCTTGGAGTTATTCCCACGACACCCGGTTCTACGTACCGGAATGACCCGGGTTTCACCCGACCAAGGGCTGT
>NW_016239371.1:926-1074 GCF_001687245.7 Rhagoletis zephyria | reverse complement strand
TGTTTTAGACGTACGCACACTCCGAGGCCCAAACATCGACTCGGACGACCTTCTTTTTGCAGCCAAGATACGCACCCGCCTCTGTGCAGCAAAAAATGTGCTCCCAAATATGCAAGGAAAGCTTAACGTCGAAAAGCTGCAATCACAC
>NW_016239371.1:0-735 GCF_001687245.7 Rhagoletis zephyria | reverse complement strand
TAGGGATCTGAAGAGGGAAGCGAGACGTATTTGCCACAATAAGAAGAGATTGGCCGAAATACGTGAGTGCGAAGACCTTGAAATGCTGACCGATAGGAGGAATGCCCGAAAATTTTAACAGAGAGTTAGGCGACTTTTGGAAGGTTTAAAGACCGGGGCGCACTCCTGTAAGAACAATAATGGCAACCTAGTAACTGATGTCCAGAGCGTACTTAAATTATGGAGGGAACACTTTTCCGCCCTACTAAATGGTAGCAGCACGGAAAGTTGTGGAGAAGAAGAACCCGAGCCCGCAGTCGATGATGACGGAGTCGACGTTCCACCGCCTGACTATGACGAGGTACGTATAGCAATAANCTTGTGGAGAAGATGGACTCGAGCCCGCAGTCGATCATGACGGAGTCGACGTTCCACCGCCTGACTATGACGAGGTACGTATAGCAATAACGCGGCTGAAAAACAACAAAGCCGCTGGAGCTGACAGCCTGCCAGCTGAGCTATTCAAGTACGGCGGCGAGGAGTTGATAAGGTGCATGCATCAACTCTTNTGCAGAATATGGTCAGATGAACGCATGCCCGACGACTGGAATTTAAGTGTGCTCTGCAGAATCCACAAGAAAGGTGACCCCGCCATTCGCGCCAACTACCGCGGAATTTGCCTGCTAAGCATAGGGCTGGGTCTTATAGAGCGTATTGTGTGAAAGACTGAAGCCCACCGTCAACGAACTGATTGGG
>NW_016239369.1:0-1074 GCF_001687245.7 Rhagoletis zephyria | reverse complement strand
AGTAAAGCGATTTGTAGGCGATTATTTTCTATTGTTTATTTATATTATTTTATTTTTTTGAACCTAGCACATTGCATAACTAGCGCCATATAAATCCACATTTCAGACTTGCATATATAAGCCTATTGATAAATTATCCCTAAAACTTCTTGAGAGATTTTCGCTGTCTGTGTCACAGGGAATCTTTTTGACTACCTTTTTGACTCTTCTGCCAGTATTCCTAGACTTTATTTTAACTGCCTAAATAAGATATTCACACATGCATATGTTTCGTATTATATAAATTAAATATACTATCTACTTAATTTACCTGCAAATATTTAATACGTCCATTTTTTTTTTTAAACTTTGACAGGATGGACTGCATTAAAACGATGTCAGGTCGTATAATTAAAATGCGTCAGGCACTTTTCGATCGCCTTACAGAACTCAAGACGCCTGGCACATGGGATCACATTGTCTCACAAATTGGCATGTTCTCATACACGGGATTGAATGGTAAGCTTATAAATAAAAGTGTCAACAAATTTATTAAACTCGTCGCTTCTTTGCTATTTACAGAAAAACAAGTGCGCGTGCTGATCGATGAATTCCACGTTTACTTGCTGAAATCGGGACGCATTAACATGTGCGGTCTCAATGAGAACAATGTCGATTATGTGGCCAACGCTATACACACGGCTGTTACAAAAACTTTGTAATTGAAGTGAAAGTTTATGCACGCATTTAGAAAGAGAATTATGACAAAAAGCGAACAAAATTTTGATATTTAGCGAAATTTTAAAATTCAATGGCTTTCAAATAAGTGTACACACATTAACTAATTAGGGAATGTTTATTAAGATGTACAATGTACAAACAAACAAACATTTAAGATGCTAGTAGTTAATAGACAGCAGTCCAATAACATCATCCAAGCAACAACAAAACAACTGAATAACCTCTCAAATTGATGACAACTCCCCCACTGAGAAAATGAAAAAAAGGCGCAAAATAAACAAATAAATGCAACCAACAGAATTTATTTTGTATTAGTAATGCAATAAATGCAGAACCATAATCAAAGCAAAATAC
>NW_016239368.1:0-1074 GCF_001687245.7 Rhagoletis zephyria | reverse complement strand
AGTTGATGCTGCTGTTGCGCTGCTACACAGTCGCAGTAAATACGATGATTGAGCCGCCGACCGCACGCCTCACCTAAACGTCGCCGCCCAACTCGCCCAAATGCGTGCGCTATCAGGTGTTTTTTTTTTGTTGTGCTCATTGTTGTAATTTTTGGATGACGCGCTCCCCGTAATGGCAATTGTGCGACAGCGGATGTCGCGCTGGCGGTGGTGCAGGCGGCGGTGTTGGCGACAGTCGCTGGATGCTTATGAAT
The DNA here is from genome assembly GCF_001687245.7 of Rhagoletis zephyria. Taxonomy (NCBI): domain Eukaryota; kingdom Metazoa; phylum Arthropoda; class Insecta; order Diptera; family Tephritidae; genus Rhagoletis; species Rhagoletis zephyria. The sequence continues at coordinate 820 of NW_016239368.1, read as the reverse complement.
TAGGCTCTGATGCTGGCTTCTTGGCTGCGTGTTTGCCCCTGTCTGGCTGGCTGGCTGCCTGCCTGCCTGGCTGGCTGGAATGAAGTGGTTCTTTGTTTTTTGGGGNTGCATGCATTTACTGTTTTTTTTTGGTTAATGTGGGCTCTTATTGTAGGTGTAGTTTGTTGTTGTTGTTTGCTGATGATAATAATGCTTGCGTACTTTGGTTTTAACAGTTTTCTTACACAAACTTATTAGTGTTTTATTTAATTTTCATTTTTTTATTATTGTAGTTTTACATTTTTACATCGCAAACAGTAGGTACCTTTGGTGTTGTTAGCACATTTATGGCTAAAGCGTCGGCGGTTATGGCTGCGAATTGCCAACGGAGTCTGTAGCATCTTGACGATTACCTCAATTTAATAATGCGTAGCCCGCGCGTTTGAGCGGACAAGAGTCTTTACGTCGATGATTTTTTAGTCAACTCAGTGAAGCTGAGCGAGCGTCCACAGCGCCGCGCCCTATATTCAAGCTAAACGTACATACTAGGGTTATTAACTTGGTTTTCAAAACCGGTTTCAACATTTTTTTTTTTCAGCCTTATCATGCGTTTCATTTTCCCCGAACCAGTTCACTTTTCACTTTTGGTTTCCTTGGCTTTACTATGGGTGGATGAAAAATTTTCGGGTGATTTTTTTTTTTCGGGCGAAACTCAGGATAAGACAGATTAATTTTATCCGCCCAATTCTGTGTTTTCTTAATAAATTTTTTGTAAAGAGGTTTTATTAAGATTTTTATCAGGTAAAAGCTCTCTTCATTTATGAGATTGAAAACAAAAAAC
>NW_016239367.1:0-1074 GCF_001687245.7 Rhagoletis zephyria | reverse complement strand
TGGTCAGAAAGTGGTGGTGGTGGTGGTCAGATGAAGCTTAGCTGAAGAATGATTTATTGTTTGTGTGTATGTGTGTTTGTGTCTGCAAATTGCTATTGTTTGCTTGTAGTGGACTTCACGATTAACATGATTGCATAATTAAAAGAAAGTAAAGTGTTAAAAGGAAACAAAAATTGAGAGAAAGAAAATGAGAATGAGAGAAGTGGTCAATGATAACAATGATGATAGTGATGTTGTTGACAGTGATGACATTGATGAAAATGAGAAAAATGAAAAAGAAGTACAAAAACTACTGAGATTAAATTAAATTAAACGTTATACATTTGAGATTAAGAATTTTTGCGCGTTGAAGTGACAGATGTTGGCGACCAGTCAGCAGTACATTCTTGAAATGATGATGTTGTTTGCTTTGTTGCTGTGAAACATGTGTCAACGGCAAATCATTAGGAAAAAAGAGTTTTGAGATCAAAAAGGGAAAAATTAGAAAAATTAAATGAAAAAAAATTTGAACATATCATTAGAGCATAGCAGGTAAACAACGAAACAGAACAACAAACAAAATGGCTTTCCTGGAAATGCTGAGCAGGAAACCATTTTGATGATGATTGCCAAAACTCAGGCATAGTTTTTGATGTTCAAGTTACAATCAAATTTCAAGTCTTACAAGTGTTTACAAAGTACAACAGTCATTGCTAATGCTCACCGCTGCTGTTATTTGTTTTCTTTCCGTACCAAACNAAAGTACAACAGTCATTGCTAATGCTCACCGCAGCTGTTATTTGTCTTCTTTCCGTACCAAACCAGTCTACAGTTCCAGTATAAAACCTCATCCAGTCTTTTTTAAAATCGTCGTCGTCGTGCAAATGTTGCCAGTGTGAGTGTTTAGTGTTAAATGAGTTGACCAATGCAAAAGTAAAATGATACAAAAAACGGTTTTTATTGTTGACCAAACAGAGTAAACAGCAGACAATCTTCCTTCACATCAAGTTGAAACACTACGGTTCCTGATTACAGTGACATTGTCTAAAATTGATTCTCTTTTGTAATATGAAACAGTAAAAAACAGTACAGTAA
>NW_016239366.1:0-1074 GCF_001687245.7 Rhagoletis zephyria | reverse complement strand
CAATTGTTCAGTAGTTTATCAGTTTGGCTGCTCACTTTATTTGTAATTGATGTGACGCAAATGCATTTAAAAGTTTTAAAAACTAATAAAAGTGAATTTTAATAACTAGTTTAACAAATAAAAATGTTTAAAATTTAAAATAATAAAATTAGTTCTGAATTTAAACAAAAATAAAAAATGTAAAAAATGTCTTTTCTCAACAAAAAAATTTAACTACAAACGTTTTTACTGTTTTTAAGTAAAAATCATTTTACAAATGTCAATTGAACCCAATTGGTAATTGATTGAGAATGGCAAAATTGGATATACCCAACGCCGTCAAAACTTTATACTTAATAACTTGCTAAGTGACTGCTAATTTAATTTGGCACTGAACTTGAATTTAGACTGTCAAATAACTAAATGGCATTGTCAAAATTAATTACGTTTTTAGCTATCAACTAATTTTTACTTACTACAAATTTTTAAAAAATGACTATTTAGAAAAGAAATTGTAACTTACCGCCTCCATTTTCATAGCATAAGCTAAAGAGTTAATTGAAAAAAGTTTTTGAGTATTTTCACTAGCAAAAAAGGAACTTTGGTAACAGAAAAAACACTTACTAAGGGAATCGCCAGACATTGCCCAGTCCGACGGCGTAGGAGATGCAACTGAAGATAAAGTCGAGTTTTCCAGACCACTGGCCACGCTCCGGCATGGCATCCTCATCGTCGTCGTCATCATCCGGTGAGCACAACGTTCCATCAGCCATCAGCTTGGGGTGGTGGGCGAGGTCGACTGCGCTGACCATGCCCAGGTCCTCGGCTTCCTTCAACTCTAGTCGACTGCCCGCAGGGTCACTGGCAAATGACTCACTGACGAGTGGACGTTGTGAGGAGTTGCGAATGCGATATCGCTCAATGAACTCCATTGGCCCGACGGGGTTCATGGCGCCAATAGAGCCCTTCTTGGTCGTCTTCCTCTTGCCCTCATCATCGTCATCATCATCCATCATCATCATCAGCTCCGGCGGCTCGGGGCTGCTCTCCAGCGAGGGCTCAAAACTGCGCGGCTCCTGCTCCTCTTCGTGGCTC
>NW_016239365.1:0-1074 GCF_001687245.7 Rhagoletis zephyria | reverse complement strand
AAGCCTATTAATGACCCGGTAGGTGGCTCCAGAGCCGAGTTCATCAAATATCCGAATGAGCCTGCTTTGGTTTCACCATCTACTATCGATATATTAATATGCTAACGAAATCCCATACAAATCTATTCCTGCCCTACTGCTCCTATGTTTCTCAACCAATTTGAATGATTCTTCTTTTGTTTGAAAGGTATTTCAACGGGAAGGTGCGCATTTTGTTTGTTTTTTTCAGTAGGTGGCGTAGGAGTGGAGTTATTCCGAAAAACTTCATTTATGTTCCGCTTTGCTTCAAATTGAAAATACTTATTACTAATATCAAGATAAATACATCTGCAAAAAATAGACCCGGTAGGTGGCTCCATTGCCGAGNAGACCCGGTAGGTGGCTCCATTGCCGAGTTATTCCAATTTCCGTATAAGCCTATGAATGCCTGCTTTGGTTTCACCATCTGCTATTTATATATTAATACGCTAACGAAATCCCATACAAATTTTTCCTCCCCACCGCTCCTATGTTTCTCAACCAATTTGAATGATTCTTCTTATATTCGAAAGGTATTTCAAAGGGGAGGTGCGCATTTTGTTTGTTTTTTCAGTAGGTGGAGTAGGAGTGGAGTTATTCCGAAAAACTTCATTTATGTTCCGCTTTGCTTCAAATTCAAAATAGCCTATGAATGCCTGCTTTGGTTTCACCATCTGCTATTTATATATTAATACGCTAACGAAATCCCATACAAATTTTTCCTCCCCACCGCTCCTATGTTTCTCAACCAATTTGATGGTTCTTCTTTTGTTCGAAAGGTATTTCAAAGCGGAGGTGCGCATTTTGTTTGTTTTTTCAGTAGGTGGAGTAGGAGAGGAGATATTCCGAAAAACTTCATTTATGTTCCGCTTTGCTTCAAATTCAAAATAGCCTATGAATGCCTGCTTTGGTTTCACCATCTACTATCTATATATTAATACGCTAACGAAATCCCATACAAATTTATTCCTTCCTACTTCTCCTATGTTTCTCAACCAATTTGATGGTTCTTCTTTTGTTCGAAAGGTATTTCAAAGCGGAGGTGCGCATTTTGTT
>NW_016239364.1:0-1074 GCF_001687245.7 Rhagoletis zephyria | reverse complement strand
AGCTTGTATGAGCAAATCCAATTTTTGGCAGCAAATGTCAGTTACGCGGCTTTGCTGAATGACGATACGCGGTTTTGTACTTTAAACGACGATATGTATTGTTTAAATTAATATAAAATCTGAGGCTATTGCTAAATTGTTTTCGATCGCTGTGCGTAACTGTGGCAGCTATGGCCGACTCCAACTCCGTAGTAATGTAAGTAGCAACATTTAAACTATACACCTCTCTGATTTTGTAAAAAATTCGGCTGGGTTCGCATATAATAAAAAAATAAAGTAGGTTTAAAGAGCTCTATATATTGACGTTTTCATATACTTTTCAATTTTTAAACCATTTTTAAAATTAATTTTTTATGAATACTTAAAGCTCTACCCAGAATTACAGCGCACGACGGTTAAGCGGTGGGCGGCAAGTAAACAACCGTGTAGTTGCCGCAGTGAAATTCCCCAGAGTAAATGACGGCGCACGACGGCTTTCGTCAATTGTAATTTTGATTTGAAAATTATCAACAAAATTAGATATTTTTTCGGTACGTACATGTATGTAGATTTGCTGGAAATAAAAACGGACGAAAATATTGCCAGACTGATAATAATAAAAATTACTACAACCAACAACGTTGTGCCGTCCCTGCTGGGCGTTAAAAATCGAAAACAAAAATCTAGATCAACCGAAAAACGTCGGCGATAAAAATGCTGCCGCCGCAATTATGAGCCATTCCATATACCCTTGAGAGTTTTAATTTTGACAGCGGTTAACCGAGGACCGCTTTACCGTCCTCTGCTGCTATTCTGGGTAGAGCTTAAGGCTATAAGTTTGTAACGTAAGAATAGTAAATTTAAGCAAGTAAATACATTTGATATAAAGAAAGAGTATTCCTAGAAACATGTGTACATTTGTACTCATAAATATGTGTGTAAGTTTGAACAGTACTCATTTGGACACACATCAAGAATGACCGCATTTTCAAAAGGTTAGGAAATACATATCTATATAAAAAATTTACCGAAAATTTAAAAAAAATTTTAATATCCAATATTGGTGGTATTTTGTGTGACGCAGCCAGCACCATG
>NW_016239363.1:337-1074 GCF_001687245.7 Rhagoletis zephyria | reverse complement strand
TACATATATATATATTAGTTGGTGCCGTTTGGTATTTTTGTCGTTGTTGCTCCTAGCTAGATTTTGTTTGTTGGGTATTTGGATTGCGTGTATATTGTCCCTTGCAAGCAACCCCGCCGTCTCCACTGAGCCAGCCGGTTGCTTGGAATTTTTCTTGTCATCTCCCTTTTGTGCGTGCATTTGTTTATTTCGTGTGGCCCCCTTGTGTTGTTGTTGCGCACGGTAAGTGCATATATTTGGGACATTAGGTAGGTCGGCTTTTGTAAACAAAAGGTAAGGTGACAAATTGGCGCCCAACGTGGGGCCCTTTTCACTGAAGGAGTGGAACAATTTTTTGGCGAGATAGACTGTGGTGATAAGCATAGCAAGGAGGTGGGATTTTCGTCAAAGGTTGGTGAGATTACACGAAATTCAGGTGAGAGAATTGTGGAAGATATATTGCAGTGACAAGTGCAGTGCCAGAAGGGTATACCCATACCCACACATCTACGTACATATTTTGTGAAGTGTGTAGCTTGGTTGTTGCCTCTCTATTTTGTTTAGTAGCGTTCAAATATAGTGTACATTAGGCTGGGTCGCATTTTGTATTTGTGGTATTAAGTTTGGTTTGGTATTTTGAATATTAATCNCATAACATAAAATGTTTAAAATTTCCTCTAAAAAATTTTCGTTTAAATTTACGCATATAAAGAGAGGTAACCAGTTTCCTCTCCTAGTGTGTGCAAAATTAAACAATG
>NW_016239363.1:0-227 GCF_001687245.7 Rhagoletis zephyria | reverse complement strand
CTTTTTTCTTGAGAGCTCTTTAAAGTTTAACTGCGAATGAAAACATTGTCCTAAAAATATGCAATGCATACTCACTTACTGTTGCTTTTTACACTTAACAGCCTAAAAAATTTTACCACTGATATGTACTTAATAATTAATTTGCTAACTTCGAATTCGTTCCACCAAAATGAGGTACATGATATAAATAGAAGTTCAGTCAAATTTTCGTTATTCGAATTATTAAA
>NW_016239362.1:808-1074 GCF_001687245.7 Rhagoletis zephyria | reverse complement strand
TAGAATGTATTTAATAGATTTAAATTTAAGTTGGTCTTGTTAACGACCATTGACATGCTAAATAGTACAAAGGTACATTATTACTTGCTCCTGAGATTATTTTGTGTTACTTACCGGGATTCGGACTAGAGTCAATAACAAGGGCTATATCTATCAATACTTTTTGTGAAGGATGGGTTCACGTGAAATAGAATATACATGAGTTGTTTGAAAAAAAATTTATTCATTTATTGATAAAATATGCTCAAATTGGCGACCTTCTACTC
>NW_016239362.1:416-629 GCF_001687245.7 Rhagoletis zephyria | reverse complement strand
CGGGCCACGTGATTGGCCCGTATCGTCCAATCCATCGGCGAGGATAAGTTTCGTCTAAATGAGCTCTTACTTCACGCCCGTAGTGAGCAGGGCATCCGTCCATAGTCTTCGCCGCAGGTTTAAGGGTACATCTTCCAAAAGAGTTGGAAGCCGTTCCTGAAAGAACTTTAAACAACTGTGGGAGTTGAGCGTTGGCGGCAGTTCCACAGGGCC
>NW_016239362.1:0-148 GCF_001687245.7 Rhagoletis zephyria | reverse complement strand
TAAAGCTTTGTGAACTGTAGTTTTTGGTATTCCCGTCCGTCTTTCCATCATTCACACTGACGTCGATGGACCTAGTTCCACTTCCTCTAACACAGCTTGAACATCTACCGTTGCAGGACGTCCCGTTTCGCCGCCACGCCTTCCAGGT
>NW_016239361.1:0-1074 GCF_001687245.7 Rhagoletis zephyria | reverse complement strand
GCCGGCCGCAAGGGAAAGGGCGGCAAGGCGACGAAGCGCAAGGCGGACAAGGACCTGGCGGGCGAGTTCTCCGTCCAGTACGCCAAGTCGGGCAAGTCCCTGTGCAAGCTGTGCGAGGGCGTAATCGCCAATAAGGAGCTTCGCATCGGCAAGAAAGACCACGAAACTGCCGAGGCCGTGAGGTTTGGCCCCATCTTTCGATGGTACCACGTGGGCTGCTTTGTCACCGCCCGCGAGGAGCTGCAGTTCTTCGGGGACGCCGACCAGCTGCCCGAGTTCAAAGACCTGGAGGCGGCGGACAAACGCACGCTGAAGAAGCAGCTGAAGGCCTGCGCGGACACCTCAAAGGCGGCTAAGGTGGAGAAGAAGGAGGAGGAGGCGATGGAGGTCGACCCGGCAGCGGAGAAGAAGGCGAAGAAGGAGGCGGCCAAGGAGGAGGCGATGTTGAAGAAGCAGTCCGATGAGATGTTCGGGTACATTGAGAAGCTGAAGCCGCTGCGCCGTGGCGAGCTGCTGCGCCTCTTTGAGGCCAATGACATTGACTTCATTCCCGATGACAGCAACAAGAAGCTGGAGGTGCTCGCCGACGCCATGGCCTTCGGCCGCCCGGTGGGCTGTCCCGTCTGCGGCGGTTACCTGCGCTACAAGCTCAGTCACTACGAGTGCCGCGGCAACATCAACGAGTGGGAGAAGTGCAGCTACGAGACGGAGACGCCCGAGCGCACGCCCTTTATCATTCCGGAGCANACTCCAAGATGAAGCACAGTGCCGAGGAGCGCCGAAAGCAGCAGCTGGCGCAGCTGATCGACGTGAAGGCCGAGGGCGGCGGCGATGATGAAACCCCTGCCTTAAAGCCGCTGAACGGCCTCCTGGTGGCGGTGCTGGGCAAGCAGCCGGACATCACCGGAAAGATCACCGAGCTGGGCGGAAAGGTGGCCGGCGCCCGCTCGGTGGGCAAGTCGGCGGCCTTCCTGGTGACCACCACAAAGACCTTCCACACCAGCAAGTCAAAGGTGGTCAATGAGTGCCAGGAGCTGAAGGTGCCCGTCGTCAGCGACGCCGTCTTTGACCATC
>NW_016239360.1:0-1074 GCF_001687245.7 Rhagoletis zephyria | reverse complement strand
CCCCTTCTTTTATATTCATGTTGGTTTTGGTGTTGCTCCATAATATACTGTTCAATTTCAACTCCAACCACTGCTAAAAATTTGATGTTGTCATCCTCTTCNGTCTTCAATACATATATAAGGGTTTTTCATATCTTCAAAGCACAACCTCTCCAATTCAAAACTGAAGTTGCACTCTCCATGATGCTCGCTATTGAGGATTCGATTTACACCAGGCATGATGTGTTTTAGTAGCTTTAAACAAAGTAATAATTTCTAATGTACAGTATTAGCTTATTTATACACATTTCATAACTATATAAAAAGCATTGAGGTGAACTGTTGATAAAGAACATATTTAAATATACATATACTTTAGTAATCTATTTTATGCTTCATAATATGGTTCAATAAAAAATGTGGAAATAATCTTAAACTCAATGTTGCTGTCAAAGAATATATTTATTTTTTATTACCCTATTTAAATTTTATTATATGAGTCAAATCAAATGCTAATATTATAAATAGCCTTGATCTTGATTTCATCATCATTGTTTGCCTAATAAGTATAGTAACGCCAAGTGGACGATAACGAATCCCACATAAACATATAAAAAAATGCTTATAAAAGTATGTGTATATTTTAAATGGTTTATTCAGCTAGCATTATTCATTCATATATTGCTAACTTAGTGAGAAAAGTCCTTAAGCATACTTCTTATGAAAACTCATATTTTGATACAGAAAGCAGGAGATATTAATAATACATCGTTTCGAAAAAGATTAAGATACTTGTTTTTCTCGTTTATATTCATTGAAAGACAAATTTATTAAATTCAAAAGAGTCACCGAGTGTCTAACAAATTCAAAAATAATACGAAATCTTTTAATCTTTCATATATGAATGGAAAGGTCTCCTGATGTTGATGATGAGAACAAAAAAATTAATTTGAAATAAAAGAAAGTTTTATAATTACTTACTTATTTATTATTAGATATTTAATGAAGACATATATTTTCTTAATATTATTACATTTTTTTCAGCCCATATCATAGAATTTTTATGGTATTTACAAGTATTTATATTTGAATTTT
>NW_016239358.1:715-1077 GCF_001687245.7 Rhagoletis zephyria | reverse complement strand
CTCGCTTGATAGCAGCAGCCACCGCCGTCTAACTCATTGCCATTTCGATTTCACAACCACGCTTTCTATCTTTCATTCAGTGGGTTAATTTAATCAAAGCAAATTGATCCGCTGGCAGTCGAACCGAACTGAACCAAACCGAACTGAACCCGATTGCCGCTAGCAAACAGCGAGAGAATTTAGTTTGCAGAGTCTGCTAGCCAGCTAGTGCACTAATTGAATTTCATCGCTTCGCCAAACTTGATCTCTCCCTCTCTTTCTTTCCTTCTTTCCTTCTTTTCAAGCAGCAGCAGCAGCCATTATTTTAATTGAAAAGTAATTGCTGATTAGTAAACAGGGTAAATAGGAAAACAAAAAGAGAA
>NW_016239358.1:247-574 GCF_001687245.7 Rhagoletis zephyria | reverse complement strand
AGCAGGATCCTCGCTGGAAGTAAAGAACTCTCTTCTCTCCACTTCAATTTTCTCTTTAGCTCAGAATATTCTCTCTCTCCTCTTTCTGGCAGGCGATTCTGCGCGCCAAACGCCAAACTTGAATGGCTATCCTCTCTCTTTCTGCCACCTCCGCCGGAGTACGTCCTCTGCGAGTTGCGAGTTTCAAACTTGTTTACGTCGACGCGGCGGCGCTTCTCCTCTCTTCACTTCACTTCAACGCCAGTATCGGTGTGCTGATGTGTCATTCAGAAATTCTTTCTGTTTCTACCTGCTTCTAATTAGCTAGATTGTTGATTAGATCATTCA
>NW_016239358.1:0-237 GCF_001687245.7 Rhagoletis zephyria | reverse complement strand
TGCTCATCTCATTTGGCTGCTGATCTACTCGATGGCCCTCTAGTTGCATCACTTTTTTACTTTGCTGGTTCTATCTACTGTTGTTATCTTTTGTGTTGTGCTGTGTGCATCAATGGTCATGTCCAGTAGAGAGAAGCATCAGCCAAAGCGTCAGCGAGTGGTAACAAAGACCACCACCACTACCACAGAGCAGGCAGATTCTCTGCTGGAAGACGCTTCTCAGAAGTCTGGAGAGGA
>NW_016239357.1:563-1074 GCF_001687245.7 Rhagoletis zephyria | reverse complement strand
TTGTCTCCATTTTCGCCTTATCTCAATTTTCGTTTTTATCTTCACGTTGTCTTTTTTANCATTTTCGCCTTATCTCAATTTTCGTTTTTATCTTCACGTTGTCTTTTTTAATCTTCATCGTTATCACTTGTTTCTTCATCTTCATATTTATCTTTATTTCAAAGTTTAATTTCAAATACGAAGTAAAACAAAATGCGAAACGGCTTAAATTGAACAGGTTGCAAAAACAACCATACACAAATATGAAAATTTTTAAACGACGATTTTCAACCAATTTCGAAACTATAAAAACTCTCCTCATCTACAGAAAATTACCTTTCCAACGGTGTTTTTGGTTTTGAAATCGGTAACTTTACCTTGGTCTTATCTTTGTTTTCATTTTTCACATCTTTGCTTATATCCTTTTCTTATTCTATTCACGTAGCGATGACGTGATAAGATGTGACGTCATTTTATGTTATGTGATAGGATGTCATGTCATGTGTTGTCATATCCTCTGATGTCATGTCAT
>NW_016239357.1:327-494 GCF_001687245.7 Rhagoletis zephyria | reverse complement strand
CATATGATGTAATATCATGTGATGTCAAGTCATGTGATGTCATGCCATATAATGTGATGTCATATCATCTAATGTCATGTCACGTGATATCGTGTGGTGTGATTTCATATTATGTCATGTAATATCATGTGATGTCTCTTCATATCATATGATAAAATGTGATGTGA
>NW_016239357.1:0-139 GCF_001687245.7 Rhagoletis zephyria | reverse complement strand
TCAGTATCGATTGTTGTACATTTCGTTAACAATATAAATGACTAAATCGATAACAAAATCAATTATTTGATCGATTATTTTACCCATAACAATATCCATTAGTGTATCGATAACAATATCGATTATTATATTGATTATT
>NW_016239356.1:0-1074 GCF_001687245.7 Rhagoletis zephyria | reverse complement strand
GGAGGTGACATTCTAGCAAGATTGGGTTATTTTTCTTTGATTTATTTAACGTTTATTTTTTTGCGAAAATATTGCTGATTACTTAACAAATATCATATAAATCCAAACTTCAAACTATGTGCAATTATGCAAATTCTGCAAAATTGGTAACTTTTTAATCAGCATCTTTAGAAAAATTATAGCAGGCAGTTTTATAGTGTATTTAATTTTAATATAATATGGTGCGAACTTGAAGTAGCTAGGACTTACAGTTGATCTTTGGCATTTTCTTTGTATGACAGTGCTACGCATTTGATTCCATACAAATTATATTCGACCAGTTTTTATTTGGAAAAAATGCGGAACACCTTCAACAAAAAAATTTCCAATATCAACGGCATGTGCTAGTAGCTTCAAATTTTACTAAAAAAGTTAAAAATTTGGTAATAACTTGCAGAATTTCCCAAATTTTGCACAAAGTATGAAATCTGGATTTAAATGGTGTTTTTTAAGTAATCAGCTACAGTTTCTTAAACAAATAATAGGCATTAAATAAACTAAAGGAAAATAGCCGAAACTTGCCAGAATGTCGCGTCCCAGTGTATATGTATTAGGGTCACTGTATATTCCTTAAAATACAATTTTTTTTTAGATCTTTTGGATTAGAAAAAATTGTCTTTCAATTTTATATAACACAGGCCCACATGATAGTTTTCTGTGAGATAAGGGTAGCCATTTCTTATAGATTGTGGGTAGCTAAATTTGTAAAAATTTAAATTTATGTACATATTTGAATTTAAGAAAATACGGCTTATACCAAAATCGGCTATTTTTTGTATGTAAAACAGCTAACAAGTCGGCTGCTGGCTAAACCAAATTTTCTCTAGCTGTTTGCCATCGCAACCGGCTAAATATAGCCGGAGAACGGCTAAACTGGTAACACTGGTGTGTTTGTAAATATAACAGTAGTGCACGTCGAAATGACTAACATTGGTTTTATTGCAACTCTCTTACATTAATACAACAAAGATTTTACACAAAACTACCCGACTGAATGTTGGGTACGTTCGTTAAAAGTGTACAGTAAAGTTCGAA
>NW_016239355.1:210-1074 GCF_001687245.7 Rhagoletis zephyria | reverse complement strand
GTGGCCAGCCATCCAATCTAAAAGATAAAAATTGCAAACATTGAAAAATCTTTGCTTACAATTTAGAAGCTTTTACCTTCTTTCTGGCAAGACTTAGAACAGTAGTGCATGTTCATGCAGGCCGTGCACTTCTTCAGTGTGACAGTTTTGCTGATAAAGAGGGGACAACACAACAGACAAAAGGTTAGCGATCGACAATCAAAGTAGAAACTCGGCAAACCTTTGGCAAAGACAATTGTCACAGTACTCGGACTTGGCGTCCTTTGCAACCACCTTTACACAAGGCATTTCAGAGAAAATTAAATCGCCCACTGCATAGTCTTTGGTGCTGATGGCTGGCATCATCTTGGAGTAACTGTTGAGACTTGATGGAACCGATGAAACGGCGTCAGAAGATTTTAACAGAACAGCTCGCTCGCAGCATTTAAAAAAGCGGAAACACACTATAAATGCAAACATGCCACTTCAAGAACAAGTGCACTTTTTCTGAACACTGTGTTCGTCTTTTGTGAAAGGCGGAGACTCGAGAACCTGAAAAGGCTTTGCCGAGAAGAAGAGCTGCACCGATTGAGCAGATCAAGACTTGATTCAAAAGTACACCCTACTACAACTCTGCTTAGCATTTTTATTGTCAAAAAGCTATAGCTTTTTTGTTGATGATGGAGTAAACATTATCTGATTGAATTGATATTAAATCATAGTAGTGGAAAATGAAAATAAAAGTGTGTTGGTTTAAAAGCACAGCAGGCGTCACGACTCGGCGGCGGCTTACTTGAACTGAAGGGAGAGATTAGAAAACATGTTAAAAAGGGCCGTCTCATCAGTTCCCTTCTCTCGGAGAACAGCTCCTTGACCGGACGATTT
>NW_016239355.1:0-110 GCF_001687245.7 Rhagoletis zephyria | reverse complement strand
GCCGACACCGCTGTCCAGCTCCACAATGGGCATTTTTCGGTAGATTTCAGCCATTCGCATCAGATGCCAGGAGACGGTGATGTCATAGCCGCCCAGGTGCTTGTACAGTG
>NW_016239354.1:0-1074 GCF_001687245.7 Rhagoletis zephyria | reverse complement strand
CATTTAGAGGTCATCTAGCAGTTGGATTTTGGCATTTTCCTTAAAGGGAACTCCGACATCCCAGTTGCATAAGCATTTGTCTGGGTTGTGGACTTGCACAAACGTCAATACCAAGACTGCCTTTTGATTTTCATTGGGGCTAAGTTTGATTGTGACGGACTCTAAGCGCCTAGCGCACAAAATTTTGCTGCAAAGATGATGATGCGTCTGAATTGCGTGTCGGTATTGAAGTGTTCTATTTTGTTTATTATGTTGAAAAATTTAATTCAAACTATTTAATAAGTTAAATGGATATTAAGAAGATGGGTATCAATCGAAATGGGATTGAAAATAGTTTATTTTTTAACTGTATTTAGGAGAGTTGCCATGTGCTTAAAAAATCAAATTAAACTTAATTCATCAGTAAATTGAAATATATATAACAATTCCACAGGATAAAAAGATTTTAGTTTGAAAATACTTTTAAAGGGGTCCCCACCTTTTTGAAAAGTCGAATTTGTCTTACCTTTACAAAAGTGCCAAACGAAAGAGTTTAAAGAAAACTTTGGGCTGATAATATTTTTAATTATGGTGCCATCTATTTTTTTAAGGCCAAAATACGGTTTTTTTTATGGAAGTTAGAAATTTTTTTGGTGGTACAGGGAGATTTGAAATTTGATGTAATGAAAACCGACGCCATGCGAGATGTCTGTCACTCAGAAATGGTTTAGATGACTCGTTAGGAATACGTTTTGAGGTTCTTGAATTGGGTTTTACCTTTTTAAAAAGTTAAGTAAATACAATTTTGGCGTTTTAACGCCATACGGGTTCACTAGTTAAATATGTATATTGCATAATTTTTACTTTACATTCAACCTTTTTGACAAAAGCGCTACAAATGTATACTATTGAGAGCAGATAATTATTGGATGCAGAAATAAAATTCTATACCGAATATAAATTTTAATTGCTTTTAATTAAAGTATGTATATACATATTATGTCCGATCTGTGCATATTTTACTACTTTTTCGTACACCGTAAATAATGTACACCGTAAATAATAAAACTATTAATCTCCTTAGAAACGCATTTC